>NC_057811.1:216005061-216305061 GCF_018294505.1 Triticum aestivum | reverse complement strand
TCTAGACGGACTGCACCAGGTCTGGTGACTCGTACTACCCGGTAAGGGCCTTCCCACTTTGGCGTCAACATGTTTGCACCCTTGGCGGACTGAACGCGCGTAAGGACAAGATCGTCTTCCTCAAAACACCGGGCATTAACCATGCGGCTGTGATAGCGACGCAAGGCTTGCTGGTAGCATGCAGCATGCGTAGCAGCCCAAAGAAGTTTCTCCTCGAGAAGCACAACATCAATGGTTTCTAAATATAAAACACTCATCGCAAACGTTTTAGTTAGAACACCCGTATGCAAAACCGACAGCTTCCCTAGGAAGCCAAGGGAAAATGTGCCGAGCAGGATTTGTGCAGCTCTTGATTGCAAACGTTTTAGATAGAACACCCTTATGCAAAGTGAGAGCTATGGTCTTCCCCTTAAGTCAAGGGAAAATTCACAGAACGTGATTTGTGCATCTCTTCAACGCAAACGGTTGTTTTGGATGACCCGTGTGCAACCACGTACAGACAATTTGGTAAGATTTGCATCTGTCATATTGGGTATGTTGCCATTTGTTAAACTGGAAAGATTGACATTTGTTGATCTAGTAACATTGCCATTTGTCAACCTTGTAACACTGTGATTTGTCAAAATATGCAGCTAAAAATCACTAGCGCTATCTAATTTTTGCAACTAAAATTCAGTAATTAAGCATAGATTTTATTCATAGATAAAGCAGTCATTCTTTATACAAACAGTTCAACTCGACAGCTGAACCGACCAAAATTTTCCCCAATTGTTGCCAACCATGTACTGAAATAGCTAGTTCAACTATATATACTAGCTAATTTTAAGTACGTTGTACAGTTCCACCACATCTATAGTCAGATGAACTTAACAAAATAGCTCCTAAATACTACTACTACGGAGGGGCTTTGTACTACTTCCGGTAGCCTCTCCTCTGCGGAGCACGCTTAGTAAGAGGCAGAGGAGGAGGAGCCTACCGACGAGCTGGACAACTGCAATACGATGTGTGCCGCTGCTGTTCCTTCAGCGATGCTCACCTCGAACGCCCTCTGCCGCTCCAGACGACCCCTCTCTAAGTGGTGGTTCTCCTCATAGATCTCCTGATTCCTCGCCTCTGAGGTGGCGTGTGCCGCGGCCACTGCAGAGGTAAGGCTCTTTTCGTGCTCGACGAGGTGCTCCTCCTCCCAAAGGAACTCGGTGTAGTGTGCAAGGTCGCTAACGTGCGTGCAAGCCTCCACTTCCACCTCCGGCCTTCGAGCATCGGTGGTGGAGCAGGTGATGACCCTGGCGGTCGACGGTGGGCTGGCGGCCACGGCGGCCGATGATGGAGTGGCGGCCACGACCACCACCTCCTGCCTTCGGGCCACGGTGGCGGAGCGGGTGATGGCCACGGTGGCCGGCAGTGGGGTGGCGGCCACGACGGCCACCTCCCACCTTCGGGCCGCGGTGGCGGAGCGGGCGATGGCCCTGGCTTTCGACGGTTGTGTGGCGGCAACGACTTTCGACGGGGAGCGGCGGCGGAGCGTGTAGTGGGTGTTCCGCGCACACCCAACAGGGACACCACCCGCACTACACTATGCTGGGGACCGCGCCGCCGCCGCGGTGTAGCCTCCCCACAGGAGCTATCCTCTAATGACGGTGGAGTGGCTGAGCGATGACGATGGACCGGTGCCATTGGCGATTGTGGGAGAAGCAGACGAGATAAGCTACAGGGAGGGAGGGGAAAATGTGACGCAAGACTCGCCGGCCATGAGGGTTTATATAGTAGGCCGGTAAGCATTGGGATTTTGGGGGATTTCACCGAGTCGGGTGGGAAGCTTGCGCGGGAACCTGTGAGGTTACGCGGGAACGGGCTCACCAACCATTCATTAGCGCCGCTTTGAGCCACTGTTTGGCCAAAAACGCCCCTGCACGCCACACAAGCTTGCACTATCAGCCGTCTGCGGCAGCGGGCTGACAAGACGTGCAAGACGAGGACGAAAGGCCATGTACACATACGGTTAATAAAAAACATTTGCGATTTAATTACCTACTATACCCCCATCCTGGTTTATAAATAGGATTTAACTAATAAAATACGAATGCATGTCCCCAAAGATTATATAGTTGGATTCATATTTGAACATAGTTTCCAATTATGTAATTTTTATAACATGCATTAACATTTTGTTGGTTAAATTTAAGGGCAAAGTATGGCATAGAATATAAAGGGGACTAATAGACCAAGACGGAGGTAGTAGCACACGGCCGCTTACACAGCGATGCAACTATCGGACGGCTTGTAGGCGACCATTTCCTGTGTGTTCAACTGCTATATGTGTGTGGTTGCTTGCGATTGAGGCGGCCGTGGCGCGCTCTGCTCGCATCCCGCTGCGCGCGCTATGCTCTCGCATCCCTGCAGGCACTCTGCCCTCATCCCTCCACGCAAGCTGCTAGTGTTTTGGGCCAGCGCATGATCACATACGTTCGTGCTGCCATTATGCATGCGGTTGCGCCGGGCGTGGTGGCACGATGCAGTTACCCGCTGCAAAAACTGCCATGCGGACATGCCGAGAATCCTGGCCACCCGTCCCCCATTTATTTCTGCGGCCATTTACCTTCATCTCTCGTGCCGCACAACACAATAAGCACACCCACAATGACACATACAGAGAGGACATCAAGCGGTTCCAATGGCGCTCCCCGTGGCTCCAATGGTGTTCCCAACGGCCGATGACTACAACGGCGGGCAGTTCACCACGCATCACGTAGTGGACACCCACATGAGGGGAAGGCCCTCTCGGTGGTGTACATGAACGATCCGATCTCGGTGGAGAGATCCATCCAAACTATGGAGCGTTTCCTTGATGATGACAAGTACCAAGTGGTCGTGACCTCGAGTACACCATTGGTCATGTCGGGTACGATCAGAAGGTTGTCGCCGCCCAGTTGTGCGTGTGACATGACGTCCTCGTCTACCACTACCACCTAGGCACAAGGCCTTGTGAGCGTTTCTCCAGGTTTATCAACAGCTTCGACTACAATTTCGCTACAGTGGACACCACCAACGATCTAAAAGCGCCCAAGGTTTCGGGCTTGAAATGCCGGAATGTTAGCAACATCCAAGACCACTATAAGGTCTGGGGCAGCGATAGCAACAAACAGAACTCCCTGGTTGACCTTGCCATCATCGACCCCTACTACATGAAGATGAAGGATGAGAGCAAGAAGGACAAGAGCGCCTGGCACAGTGTCTGGCATGAGAGACTGGATGAACAACACGTAAAGTACACAACCAAGGATGCATACACAAGCTACGAGATATATAGGCGGATCGTTGACATGAGGAAGTGTCTTCTTCCTGCCCTAGATGAGGGATCGAGCCACGGAGTAGTGGCGGGAGCGTCACAAGAAGTAGATGACTAGACGATCGTTTCTCCTAGTTTAGAATGGATGCAATTGTTTATTGAGGTGTGTGCGAATGATCTGTATAGTCACTTATGTAATTGGATGTTTATTTTAGTTATATATATATACACATATACACATGTTATTCTTCTGTAGATAGAGCAAATCACACGGCTTATTAGCAGCAATCGTCTGTGTTATTATTGGTCTTCGCACACATTTCTGATTACGGAATTGTTTGTCGCGTATCACACACACCTTGTTCAGTTGAACCATTTCCATTTTGTTTCCTCATCACACACAGTTCATCCTAGTGAACAGTATGCCGTATATCGCACGCACCCTCATCTGGCTGCCCGTTTTTGTTGTTCTGCATCATCGCAAACAGTTCTTCTAGATTAACCGTTTGCCACTCATCGCACACGCAAATCTAATATGAAACATGTCTGATATTGCCGCCATCGCAAATGTTTTGCATCTTTTTTGATGGTTTTATTACATCATCGTTTATGATTGATGCATCGCACACAGTTTCGTCGAAGGGTCTCTGATTCGACTGCCACGTTTGGACCATCCTGAAGTAGTGTGTGCAAGTGTTTGTTAGTTTGTGCAGGTGCATATATTGGAGACTTGCTTGTGCCTCCTACTGGATTGATACCTTCGTTCTTAACTGAGGGAAATACTTATCTCTACTTTGCTGCATCACCCTTTCGTTCAAGGGAAAAATCAAAGCAAGCTCAAGAAGTAGCAGGAAGAATTTCTGGCGCCGTTGTCGGGGAGGTTCTACATCAAGCCTACCAAGTACCCATCAAAAACTCTCATCTCTTGCACTTACATTATTTGCCATTTGCCTCTCGTTTTCCTCTCCTCCACTTCTAAAACATTTTCAAAAAAATACAAAAATATTTGCCTTTGTATTCGCCTTCTTTCCGTTCGTCTTTTCGTTTGCCTTTATATCTTACTTGGTTTGTTTGCTCGTTCGCTTGGTATAATTGTGTGTTTATTGAAAATCGGAAAGCAAAAAGTTTATGGATCCACATCCACTTGCTAACCTTTTTAAACGACCAATTATGATGAACCAATTGCTAGTGAGTTGAGTGCACTAGATTATCTTTATGAAGTTTTGCTTGAAATTCATGTATCTGAAAATTGTGATGAAGTATTAAAACAAGAAATTTATGAAGTGATTGAAGATAGCTCCTTGAATGAAAAGCATGATTGCAATGATGTTCTTATAAATTTTATTAATGTGAATTGTGCTAATAATATGCAAAACCCTAAGCTTGGGGATGTTTTCTATGTCCACTACTTATGGTAATGATCATGATCTGGGTGATTCTTCCTACGATCTTCAAAATTTATTTAAGCCTCATGATGAATATGATATTAATAGTAGTGTTTGCAATAATATTGAAAGTGGGTTTGGAAGAGTGTCAACTCTAGGTAATAATGATCCCACTACTTTGGAGAATGATCAATCTTATGAAATTTTTAACAAAAGTGGGCTTGGAGAGGTCATGACCTTAGTTGATGATAATCCTTGTATATTGGAAGACTGTTAACTTTGCATGCATGTGGATCATGTAGATATTATGTTATTGATAGCTATATTGTTGAATTTGATTATGATCCTACATGTAATTATTATGAGAGAGGAAAATATGGATGTAGAAATTTTCATGTCACTAAATTACCTCTCGTTATGTTGAGATTGCTATTATTTCTTTCTTCGACCTTGCATATGCTATTGATAATTTCTTGGCTTATAAAATGCCTATGCATAGGAAGCATGTAGACTTATATTTTTTTGTCTCATGTTTTATGCTGCTCTCTTTGTGTTTCAATTATTATCTTTCATGCGAGCATCATCGAAATCTCAATGCCTAGCTAAAAGGCTTTAAATAAAAGTGCTTGTTGGGAGTTAAACCAATATTTTTCCTTTTTATTTTTATGAAAATACACATTATTACCTCTATAGTAATTGTGTTTTGGTGTTTCAATTAGTGTTTGAGTAGAGTAAGACCTTTGTGATGATCAATGGTGATAGTTGATTTGATCTTGCTGAAACACAACAACTTTTGCGCCCAGTAACAGAATTGATCTGTGCTGCTAGAACGTGATAACTTCTTTAATTTTTTACACAAGATTGATATAAAAATTTCTTAAATTATCCTAATTTTCATAATTTTTGGAGTTACAGAAGTATACGAAGTTCCCAGATTACTACAGACTGTTCTGTTTTTGATAGATTCTGTTTTCTATGTGTTTTTTGCCTATTTTGATGAATCTATGGGTAGTATCAGGGGGTATGAACAATGGAGAAGTTGGAATACCGTAGATATAACACCAGTATAAATTTAGAATGAGTTCACCATATTACCTAAAGTGGTGATTTATTTTATTGTACTAACGGATCTCACGAGTTTTCTATTGAGTTTTGTGTTGTGAAGTTTTCAAGTTTTGGGTAAAGATTTGATGGACTATGGAATAAGGAGTGGAAAGAGACTAAGATTGGGGATGCCCAAGCACTACAAAAAGACACATCCGTGACATTTTGGGCCGAACGAATTTTTTTCTGTCATACTTATGACACTTCTATGATGGTAATTGTGACAAAACCCGGTATCATCATAGATGTGGCGGGGTCCTACTTCTGTGACAAAAAATCATGACAGAAAATGGGCTTTTCGTCCTGGGAGGGCCGGAGACGCAGCCGCATGACATTCTTTGGGCCGTCCATGACGGAAAAAACCGTGGTAGAAGCGAGGGCGAGGAAAATATCGGGGTGTTCCCGGTTACGGTGGGTGGTCGGGGCCGAGCGATGCGCGTTTCTCTCGTACACGCACGCGCGTGGGTGCGAGGCATTGGGCTCTAACTGAACCCGAGCGATTGCACTGCAGGCTACGCGTTACTGAACCCGAGCGATCGATCGATGGTTGTTAACTGAACCCGATCGAGTGATTCCTTCGCTACACCCCTCCCGATGAACAGGACCCCCGTTTCGACCATAGCGCTCCAACACAAGACTGTTTCCTCTGTTTTGCAGTACGCCACACCCCTCCCAATCAACAGGACCCCCGTTTCGACCGTAGGAGGTCCATTTCCTCCGTTTTGCGGTTCGCCAGACCCCTCCCGATGAACAGGATCCCGTTTCGAACGTGGCCGGTCGAACACAAGGCCGTTTCCTCCGTTCTGCGGTACACCAGGCCTCGTTTCCATCGGCTATTCCATCCAAGCCGGTTGGCTCCCACGCGTTCCATTGCCTCCCGATGAACATGATGCATTTCGTTGCCTCCCCATGAACACGACGACGATGTAGTTTCTCCGTTCCGACCCAGCCATGTACACGAGCCCTGGCTGTACGTACGCGTGAGTAGGCGTTCGAGACCCCGCCCGTATGTACGTACGTGGCCGTATTTACTTTCTCGCACCCTGGCTGCTGTACGTACGTGTACATGCTACGTGAGCGCCCCCACTATGACACGTGTGCGCCTCTACATCGACCAGTATGTACGTACACGTTCGCGACCAGAATGACAATGCTATGTATGCTTCGACCAGGTGGGTCCCGACTGTCAGGCACTTCCTTGTGTGCGAAGATGTAGCTGGTGGGTCCTAGCAGTCAGGGGGCGAATCATTATTTTTTGCCCGGACGCACTTCCTTTCGTGCGAAGATGTAGCTGGTGGGTCCCAGCAGTCAGGGGGAATGTTTTTTCACGAAATACAGTGGCCCATCCAGTGGGTCCCCGCTGTCAGGTGGAGGAATAATTATTTTCCGCGTAATAAGGAGGCACTTCCTTGCTGCGACCGTGGACCCAGCTGTCAGCCTCTCCACGTACAGTACTCTTCCGATGCAAGTTGTTCCTTGACCACATTGACCACGCCGCGCCGAGAGCACCAGGGCGGTGGACGACGGCGAGGCCTAGGAAGGGGACGACGCGGAGCCGGGGAAGACGCGGTAGTGGAAGCCCGCGCGGAGAGGAGTACAAGGGTTCACTGGTTCGGCTGCGGTGTGAGGCTGCCGTCGCCTCAAGGCCTGGCCAGCGGTGGGAATAGTAGGGGGCGGTGAGGTCTCCGCGGCAGCACAACCGGCCACGGGAGGCAGGAGCACGACCGGCGCTGCTTTGGGCGGCTGGAGCAAGGAGACCAGAGGTTGAAGAAGCACTACGGCCGTTGGACGGACATCGTACGGTCACTGGAGCTAGAATCATCCATATTGACTAAGTTGACGAAGCACTCCGTCCCCGTCAACTTAGTAGGCCCACAAGTCAGCCACCCACAAAGGTGGGTCCCAACTAGCAGGGGGAGTATTCATTTTTTTGTGCGTAATAAGGAGGCACTTCCGGTGTGGGTCCGAGCTAACAGCGGGGGGAACGTTTTTTTTCACGAAATACGGTGACCCATCCGATGGGTCCCAGCAGTCAGGGGGGAAACGTTGTTTTCGCAAAATACGGTGGCCCGTCTGGTGGGTCCCTGCTATTAGGTGGAGGAATCATTATTTTCCGTGTAATAAGGAGGCACTTCCTTGCTGCGGCTGTGGACCTAGCTGTCAGCCTCTCCACGTACAGTACACTTTTGATGGAAGTTGTTCCTTGACCACGTTAACCACGCCGCGTTCCGTTGCATGCATGCGTCCATGGGCGTGGTGCGTCCCCACTGTCAGCCTCTCACGTACAGTCATCTTCCGATGACTCTCGGTTGTTGACCATGTTGACCACACCGTGTCGAGCGCACCAAAGGCCGGTGGATGACGGCGAGGCCCAGACTGGAACGACCCGGAGATGGGGAAGACGGGGCAGTGGAGTTGCAGATGGAGAGGAGTGGGAAACTTGACTGGTTCGGGTGCGCGGCAGCACAGCCGCGGTGCCGCCCACGGGAGACAGGAGCAAGAACAGAGGTTGAAGAAGGAGCACGGCTATTGGATTAACATCCAACGGTCGAGCTGCTAGAATCATTTGTTGATTAAGTTGACAAAGCCCTGCGTACATGTCCGCTTAGTAGGCCCACAAGTCAGCCACCAAATCTGACGGGTCCCAGCTGTCAACGGGAGGAATAATTTTTTTCGCATAACAAGGAGGCACTTCCTTCCGTGCGAAGATACGGCCGGTGGGTCCCAGCTGTCAGGTGGAGGAAAAAAAATCCACCTTAATAAGGACGATCTTTCCTTGCGTGCGACCATGGACCTCGTGGGTCCCAGCCGTCAGGCTCTCCACGTACAGTCCTCTTCCGAAGACTCTCATTTGTTGACCACGCCGCACCGAGCGCCGCGAGGCGGTGGACGACGGCGAGGCCCCGGACGGGAATGACTCGAAGATGGGAAGACACGGCAGTGGAGTCGCAGATTGAGTGGCGGAGAAGGGTTATAACTGGTTCTGGTGCGGCGTGGGGCTGCAGTCGATGGAGAATAACAGGAGGTGTGGAGGGGTGGAGGGATAGCCTGGCCGGCGGGGGGGGTAGACCTTCGCAGCGATGCGTGCTAAGCAGGGCCGCTTAGCCGCCGGAGGCCGGACCAGGAGGTCCCGGCGATGCTGGAGGAAGAAGACGAGAGATTGAAGGTCCATGCCGACCAAGTTGACAACGCCCTGCATAGGCTTCGACCTATTGGCCCACATGTCAGCCTGCAAAAATTTGGCATATATTTAACCCATGTTTTCTAGAATGTACAGTCCATTTGCTGGGCTGGGTGAACAAATAATTTCGCGTCAATGCGACCCATTTATATTATCTAAGAAATCCCAGCCCATTTGCACTTCCTTCAAATACACGAATTAGCTGGGCTCGTTATATATATAATGTTATGTTAGAAGGAGCAATTAATAGCAAAAATAAACCGGAGAGGCACATTTTTTATATACATAATTAACAAATTAGCGAGTTATTGCTCAAAATAAGAATGAGCGCGTTATTATTACATTGGTCCTTAAAATCTTCGCAAGCTTTTGTATGCAATCACCAGGATTTTCCTTGCCTGTGAGTCAAAAACAACCAGGATTTTCCTTGCCAACTTCTGTTAAACATTTACTTTTATAAGTTAATAACACGTGGGATGTTTTCATAATGTATATATAAGTCTCTATAAAATATACGATAATAGTAATAATATAAATATATATAATGTGGTTAAAAAAATACATTAGGCTGCCGATCTTTTAGAAAAATCCCATAGGCCGGTATGGAACTCAAAAAATAAGTTGAAACCACTGTCACCCGTATGTCGTGGGCTGTGCATGTTAAAATACAAAACCTAGGCCTAGCTGATACTTGTTCGCCCTCTGGAAAAAAATGATACCAGATCCCCGAGTGAACTGGATTATAGAGGGGGCCGACGGCACGACTGAAGAAGCACATCAGGAGCGATTTTTTTCTTCAGTGGATGGCTCTCGATGGCATTTTTTTACTTGCCTCTGCACCATACAACTTGCATTTTAGCCTCCCAGTCCACGGTGGACCAGCAGCCCATTTACTGGGCGGGCCAACCTACAGAAACCAGCACTCAATTTTTCATCAAGCCCCAAAAACAACGCATTACTATGTTTGTTTTGAGGCCGAAAACATTACGGCAGGGGTTGAGCGGGGGAGGGGGCAAGACAGAGCAAAAAGATTAAAAAAAGCTGATGCGCCGTTGCTACCCTAACAAAGCAGGTGCAATTCTTCTCGGGAAGAAGGTGTGCCGTTGACACCCACACGTCACATACCCCACAGTAGGCATACTAACAAGTTCACACACAAGCACAACAGAAAAGGTAAACATGCGTATCAGACTCAGGTTCACAGGACACGTTCATATTCATAGCCAACATTCACTATTAACAACTCAAAAGATTCATATATACACAAGTTTAGCATGTCTATGGATCCAAATGATTGATAGATCACACAACAATATTCATAGATAATTCACAAAAAGATTCAGATATACACAGGTTCAGTATGTTTATGCATCCAAATGATTGAGATCACAGTCAATATGATCCATGGACAAACTTTAATTACCTAGGGTACAGACTGGTAAATGGTGTTCAATCGGAGGTACTTCTTGCTAAAATTAATGCTTGTACGAGTAAACTTTCGAGTACATAAGAGGCAGCACAGTCAATCTGAACTTTGCTTGTAGGTTTATCCTCAAATAGTGGCCTCGTGCCGAGGGAGGTTTGAGCAACTTGCCACTACTTTCATCCAACTAGTTTACTTGCTCATCTTGGTCCTGTAGCTCGCCAAAATTCTACATTGCAGACTCGTAAATGGTGTTCAGTCGGAGGTACTTCTTGCTAAAATTAATGCTTGTACGAGTAAACTTTCGAGTACATAAGAGGCAGCACAGACAATCTGAACTTTGCTTGTAGGTTTATCCTCAAATAGTGGCCTTGTGCCGAGGGAGGTTTGAGCAACTTGGCCACTACTTTCATCCAACTAGTTTACTGGCTCATCTTGGTCCTATATCTCGCCAAAATTCTACATTGCAGACGAGAAAGGAGGCGGTTGAGAAAATGAACCACCCAAATTTTTTGTGCAGTTCAACTGAAATGGAGCATCCCTGGCGTGCAAACTGATTAAGTGCCAGATGAATATATGCGTCAACCAACTTGTCTGGAATCTTTAGACTCCATGCCATACAGTTCGCTACCATATGTGCCGATAACCAAAAGGCACAAGTTGGGACCAAAGACTAGACTGTGTTTTTCTGGGCTATGCGCCAAGCAATATTTTTGGCGTTCACTCTCCTAATAATTGGAGTTTGACAATTGGTTGACACTGGTTGATACTCGAATGAATATAGGCACTTCTTCTTGTCAACATCGATGCTTGTCTGAGTGAACTTTGGAGTACATAGCAGCAGCATAAGTACCTGTCCATCTGATCTTTTTGTGCAGTTCTACTGAAATCACCCGATGTAATGATTTGCCTGCGAGTTCAGGCTCCAAGTTACTCCTTTATGAAATCGGCAAACAGTAGCACAATACCAAATTACCAATACATATGACAAGCACAATAATCAGGATAAAGACCAGTACCAACCTGTGTGAGGTAGCATATCAATTACTATTTCCTTTGACTGGAAGCCGAGATAAGCCAAGCGACTGACAGCAAAGGAAGAATGCAAGCCGAGATTAGCGACTAATAGGAAAGGAAGGAAGATGTCGAGGCAATGAAGCACCCAAAGTTTTTGTGCAGTTCCACCAAAATCGAGCATCCCTGTTGGCACATATATTGAGAGAGTGAGATTACTGTAATAGTGGGACTAGTTGATGAAACATACACTAACAAATAGAAGCACCCTCATTATCCTAATGGGTAAAGTTAGCATTCCCTCCCTGCTCCACTACATGATTCACCTCCATATACAAACATACACACGTACATGATTCAGCATAGGGTGCTACTAAAGATTTGTTTAACTCCGACAGGAAAATTACGTAGCAATAAATTAGTGGTACTTAAGTACTCCTAATTAATTAAGTGAGACAGCAGAAGTGGAAGGGCTACCTGGAGGATCGTCTCACATGTAAGGTAGTCGTTGCCGAAGCCCTTGAATGGCCTCGACTGAGGCCTCTGGCTTCAGCAAGATCACATTGGCACTGTTTACTCTTCTTCTTCCTCTTCATGCTCTGTTTCTCATTCTTCTCACCAGTTGGTGAAACCAAGTACATGATTGGCCTTCTATTTCAGAATTGGTTTTGTCAGTGAGGGAGTACAAGTGTACTAGTAAAAAATAGCATTATTTTTTCATGGCAGTCGCAAAATAGAGATGAACACATGCATTAAATATCATTCTTACCTAAAGGAAGGTTATGGTGCCAATATGGATGATGAGGATTGGAACACAGATCTCCCTTTGTGCAGTTCCACCGAAATGAACCAACTGTTCCATTCTGATATTCCAGTTAAACAGCACAAAAGTCACTTCTTTAAGAAGAGTTTTGTGAAGTGCACCAAAAGGTCACAACAGCAACCAGGTGAAATGGATTTCCCTGTTTGCACAAAAAGCTACAGAGGAAACAGTCAGAGTCTCAAACAATTACAGGCAAAAAAATTTGGCTAAACTTGTCATGGCTTATAACAGTGGCATGGCTTCATTTTTACTAGGGTCATTAGATTAAGAACAGCTAAATATTTGGTATAAGGGAATGGGACAGTGGGTGCACCAGCAGTCCATCACCATGTACCTAAACAGGGGCATAAAGTGGTGATTCATAGTTTGTTGCCCCGAGAAACAAATATCCGAGAAACATATCTGGGTTCGTCCCATTTTTGTTCACTCTAGCCACCTACTCCTATGTGTGGATAGCAAATCTAGTCCTGGTCATACCACTATGTACAGCGTTACCCCTATATTTCCCTCTTCGACCAAGAGACCGGTTGGATGACCAGTCTGTACTACTTTCACCCCCTTTCCTTCTTGTTTGTACCAAGTCCGATGTACTACATACTAAATTCCCCCACCCCCACTTTATTTCTTGTTTGAACCAAGTACAAGATTCGACTCCATCAAGTAGCTTTACCTCTAACAATAGAAGAAAAAAATAGGTGACGTTGGACCATCCGATTGAGAGGGGCTGAGAGGTAGAAAATGATGCACATGCAGCGACATAGCGAGCTGGGGAAGTAGAGCTAAGGAGGTTTCGAAGGAAGATATACCTGAAGGTCGTCGGGATGTGGATAGGTGGGCGCCGGGAGGCCGGATCCGCCCACACTAGGGCAACGACGAAGGGATCGGAGGACCTCCCGCGCCGGCGCTCGGCCAGAGATAACGGTGCGGCCGGCAGTGGGTCTCCTCCCTCGCTGTCGATGACGGCCTAAACGCTGCCCCTCCTCCCCTTCACCGGCGGAGGGGGATACGTCCGGATTTGTAACCAGCGGTGAGGATAGAAAGACAGAGTTTTTTGAAGGGAGAAAGATAGTGTTACAACCCCTATCTTGTTTAGATATGGAGAGGATGAGAGTGTGTGAATAGAGCAACCCTAGCAAGCAAGCGCGGAGGCTCCGGCCTATATATACGTAGTGGGCTAGTTTTCCTTTTTCACTCCATCAAAAAAATCGTTTAAAATTGTGTACTACATGCGAGGTCGCCGTTTTTTTAGTTGTTGATTGTTTTTTGAGATAGCTACCCGCTTGTTCCAAGTGGTGTTACAGTGTGCCAGGTCGCACTTTGTATCGTTCAAGTCTGGTACAAGTCCCTCCATTAAATGAACAACCACCCCCTTGTAAAAATTGTGAACAAGCCCACGGCTAAAATTATCGGAAACGTGGGTTGCCCCAACATGCATTATTATTTATATTTTCTACTCCCTCCGTTCCTAAATGTAAGTCTTTTTTATTAGCCACACCTAAGACAATAATTTTTTTATTAGCAGTGAACCCCACATGTCATAGACACAAAAAGTGTGGCAAGATTCCCTTAGGAAAGCCAAAGTGTGTCTAACAATTTGAGAACCTCAAGTTAGGCAAGTGTGGCAGGTGTGGGAAAAATAATGTGGCAACATAAGACAAACATTGTCACAATCCAAACAGCCCCGTAATTTTTGGTGACATGCATGAAAATTAGGTTAGTTAAATTTATAGTCAAAATTTGGCAAGGTGCATCAAATCAACACATGCAAGTATCAAAAGGGAAGTCACGGCATGCATGCATGCGTTGTACTCCCTCCGCTTCCAAATATATGTCTTTTTAGAGATTGCAATAAGTGACTACATACAAAGCAAAATATGTCTACATACAGCCGTATGTAGTAGTCCATTTGAAATGTGTAAAAAGACTTATATCGAGTGCAGTGCTTTGATGTGTGGCGTCAACTCGTACAAGACCGAGAAGTTTGATTACTACAACGCCCTCTCCCTCGCGGACTGAGCTCTGGTGCCTTAACTGCACCTGCCTTTGGCTGCATGACTGGTGGGCCAACCACCTGTTGGGCCCACCTGTCATAGACGCAAAGGCAGGAGCAGTAAGTCAATGAAGCTGCGTCCCTCCCTCGCGCATGAGCGTGGTGGCTGGCAGGACTAGTAGGAGCTTTCGCTACACGCTTCTTGACGGCGGAGAACTTGCGGATGGAGTTGACCATCATGTCATCCATGCGAGAGGCGACGCCGGTGGTCGCCAGCACCGTCTGGAAGCGCTGCACGGTGCGGGGCCGCAGGCTGGCGCCTTGGATGATTTGGCACAGCCGACTGCCGCTCGCGACCATCGCCTCCATAGGTGCTTCTGGCTCCTGGTAGCTTGGTCTTGGATTGGAGTGAGCAGTGTTGCGCAGAGACTAAGGAGTAGATGGATTGGAGTGGTGGGGCGCCTTTATATGAGAATCCAAACTCTGTTGCATTCACATCGTGTTGGCTCTATTCTGCTTCTCCAATTAATTCCCTCTGCATGTAGATTAATTTGAGGATGCATCATTGACCGTTCAACGTCTCGGGAACCGCTACCCTCTCCCTCCTTGGCATTCAAGCACCTATGGAGGCGACTGCCGCTCGCGTCTATCGCGTGTCAGGAGACGTTCCCGTCAACGACAAGGTGCCTATGGTGACTTCGTAAATTTCAAGATGATAGTACTAGTATACTCAATATTGTGCACCGCGACCAAGGCCGAGAGGAAAACGAGAGAACTACGTATTTATTGACGGTGTAGATTCACTCATTTTGCTCCATATGTACTCCGTCTCGGTGTAGTCTAGTCACTTGTTGAAATCTCTAGAAAGGCAAATACTCCTTTCTGGTTTACAGGGCTATACTAGCAAGTAGTACTACAATAGTGGGCTCACATAGCAATTTTGTCTCATGCAAGAGCCTGGCTATATTCGTGCTCCAAGGTTCGCAACTGCCACGTTCGGGTTGCACTTGGCTCTTCGCCTCTTCGAGAAGACGAACAATGATCTTACTACTACTGCTTCTACATTATTGAATCCACTGCTGCATGTCCGTCCACCGTGAGCGGGAGGCATAAGCAAAAGCCTGTACTCGTCGGCGAGCCACCGCGCGCATGGGCGAGGGAGAAGGTGTGTAGTAGTAAAATCAAGCTTCTCCTCGTTGTACGAGTTGACGCGACACATCATAGCACTGGCCCCACATGGTTGCCTCTAAACTTGGCTGAAAGACCCGCAGTGTACAATACTCCATTTGCTGCAACCTCTAACATTTACCCCACCACAAATTAAAATATATATTCCTGTCTTGACCAGATGAGCGTGCAAACTAGAATCACCAGGATGACAGGTAGGGCCAGAAGATTATTTTAACCAAAAAATATAGCATGGAGCCGACCCCAACGATTTTAAGGTTACAGGCACGGTACACGCTATCCTAGACTACTCTACACATGAAACTGCCACACGAGCGTCCGGGCTGCGCTTGGCTCTTCACCTCTTCGGGAAGTCGAACAGTGGCCCTGTTTGGATACTCTAACTCAGTTAGAGGTTAGAGTTAGATTCTAACCCTGAACTAACCCTGAACTAACTCTAACCAAAAAGGTGTTTGGATAGCAGGGTTAGATGGAGCACGGATACGGCGAGGCGCCTTCACGGGAGGTACGAGAGGGAGGGAGGGAGAGGACAAGAAGCTTCGAGGAAGTGAGGAGGGATCTGCCTCGAGGAAGTGCCATCTGACACCGATTGAACTACTGCATGTCCACCGCGTACAGGAGGGAGAGCATGTAGCGAACGAAAGCTTCTCCTAGTCCTGCCAGCCACCACGCTCACGGGCGAGGGAGGGACGCAGCTTCATTGACTTACTTCTCCTCCCTTTGCGTCCATGACAGGTGGGCCCAACAGGTCGGTGGCCCACCTATCATGCAGCCAAAGGCAGGTGTGGTTAAGGCGAGAGGGCATTGTAGTAATCAAACTTCTCGGTCTTGTATGAGTTGACGCGACACATCAAAGCACTGCACTCGATATATTTCAATAATTTGCATTTGCCGATGCATTAATTACAATGCATGCATGCATGTCGTGACTCTCCTTTTGATACTTGCATGTGTTGATTTAATGCACCTTGAAGTAGTATGAATATGTGACGGTAAAGCTTTGTAATGCCCCTGCCCTAATAAAGCGAGAGATGGTTGTGCACGAGGAGGGCGAGATCATGCAGATGGAACAGGACCCGACGATGGAGCTCTCTTTGGTCTCGATGGACCTCACCTTGCTCCACTGCCCCTTGTGCCTCCGCCCCTTGAAGCCTCTAGTGTATGAGGTTCGAATACACCTCGTCCGTTCGGCTGATCGAGCAAGGTGCATGTTTCTTGATTGATGTGTTGTTCGATTGATTTGTGGAGTGCAAGGGAGGGCACCTGGCTTGCGCGGACTGCCGCGTCGAACGCCCCGGGAACCAGCGGTAGTGCCAGAAGTGCGAGCGCGGCGGTGGCTTCGACGTGCGGAACACGGCGGTGGACGCCATCCTCTCCTTGGTGAGGGTGGAGTGCCCGCACGAAGGCTGTGGGCTCTACATCACTTACCACAAGCTCGCCGATCACTATAGCGTGTGTCCACTCGCGCCCTGCAATTGCCCCGTGCCTGTCTATGGCTATGAAGGCCCGCCGCCGGTGCTCTCCCACCACATTAGCACCGTGCATCCCATGCCCGTGCACAGGATCCAGTACGGCAAGGCGCTCCAGCTGTAAGTGCCACTGTCGGAGCCACGGCTCTTGTTGTTCGCGGAGGAGGAGGACCGCGTGTTTTTCATGGTTGGCGGCGTGCTTGACATCGGCGCACTTATCACTGTGTCGGTCGTCTGCATCAGAGCGGGGGCGTCCCACTACCGCACTACGTGGCCAAGCTATGGGCGAACGGCCCGCTGGGGGAGCCCAAAGGCAGGACCGACACCGTCAAGGTGGAAATGGAGGTGACAAGCAGCATGGATTCCGGCGACGTCGCCGTGCAGGAGCTGACCTTCTTCACAGTTCCACCCAAGCTGTTGGCCGGGGCTAAGCTGGTGTCCATCCACATTCATATTGACAAGCTCATGTCCTAAATGATTCTAGAGTACCTTCTGTTTATCTTAGTAATATGCTAATATAGGGGTTAGCTCGGTCTACTTTAGCTTAAGAGATGGTGGGTTTTGGTGGCGATGCAACAATTACCTCGACATCAGATCAATAGTTAAAGTAATTTTGAACAGTCGAATGGATGTTTTGTGTCTGTTGGATATAAAGATCCTTTGGGTAAGAAGTAACAACTTATATGCTTTTTTAGAAAAGGAACAACGATACTAGTATAATTTTTGTTGACATGCACTAATATTTTCGAAACGGACATTGGGCTGTAGCTAGAAGGGTGGTTGGGACGTGGCATCGGCCCATACTGCGGTGACCCCCGATTAGGACGCACCGACTGTGGATTTTTCCCCTCGCCGATGTCGACGGCGTCTACGCAGAACATTGTTCCCTTCCCCCAACTGCGGGATCAGGCCGGATATGTGACCAGCGTTGTGGCCACCGTTGTTCTATGCTTGTGAAGAGATCAACCCAAGCAAGCAGGCTTGTAGCTTAGGCTCCTTCTAGTGTATATATAGTGGTTTTCTTTTTCTCTCCATATCTACCATTTTATATTTCATACGTGTCATTGAAGAGTGAAATGATGGTTGCTTCTTCCGACTAACTTACTGTGTGATTTGACTGCTCCTTTAGTGGCCCCTACACGTACTCCCCCTACGTGTATGCAATAGTCACACGTACACATGGACGCAAAAACGCGCGTGACTCCCTAATGCATGCATGTCCGAGGACATGACGGAACACACACCGTCACGCTCAAGTGCTCAACCTACACGTGCATGCACACACATACTCAGCCAGGGTGAGCTAGTGACCGTATAAACACCGGAAAATGTATATATTGAGCGCAATGAGCGTATTATGAAGTCCACTGACCGTATTTTTACAAATATACAGTGACAGACAGTGTATTTATCTCGTTTGAAATTAAGCCATATTAACCGGAGAGGAGGCAGTATGGACTAGCATTACTTTGTTGTGTCCCGTCAACTTGCCGAACGAGGAGAAGCTTGCAGGACGGGAGAAGCTTGCGCGCGGTGGCTCGCAGGACAAGGAGAAACTTTTGACTAATGCAAGCTGTCCTACGCTCAGGCGGTGGAATTGCAACAGTTAATTCGGTGTCAGATTGCCATAAGCATACACTATACTAGTACTATTATTGTTGCACTTCCTGAAGAGGCGAACAACCAAGTGCAAAGTTTACTAGTACTACTACTACTACTATAGTCTACAGAGGTATGTACTACTATACTAGTACTAGGAACAGGATGGAGGAGCGTCTGCACTCTTATTATATTTTTAAACTATGATAAAGCAATCTTCAACACATTTGGTTCTCTTCGAGGGTTCTCGCATGTGATAATGGAAGTTGATTGCATGGAACACTCGCCACAATTCTCGCTTAATTCTGGCTCATATCCTGTTACAAATAGGAGCGCTTGGTAATATTTCCTCTTTTTTTGTTATTCAGCATGTAAACAGGTCAGCAAACCTTGCGACGGATCTTTGTGCGAACCGTGCTTGCTACACTTTGAATGTGGCCGAGAGTTGGCTTGATGAAACACCTCGCTTCCTATTCTTTTTTTGCGGGGTACCTCGCTTCCTAGTGACTAGTGTCTTGGCTGATCATCCTAAGAATGCTTATATATGAATAAAGCTCTCTCATTTACTCGCAAAAAAAGATTAAGCCATATTAACCGGAAAGGAGGGAGTATGGACTGGCACTACTTGTTGGTGTGTCCCGTCAACTTGCAGAACGAGGAGAAGCTTGCAGGACAAGGTGAAGCTCGCTCATGCCTTTTGACTAATGCAACGTACCCTCCCCCAGGCGGTGGAAATGCATCAGTTCATTTGGTGTCAGATTGCCAGATGCATACACTGTAGTACCGAACATGCGGAGTACCATCATTGTTCAACTTCACAAAGAGGCGAAGAGCCAAGCGCAAGGTTTAGTAGTACGAGTAGTACTACTACTAGAACCGCATGGTGGAGTCTCTGTACTCTTATTTTTTTAATCTCTGATAAAGTACACATTTATTCCGGAGAAGGGCGGAAAACGGCAACCCGACATGTAATGATGATATCGATCAACCATGCTCGAATATATCTTGGCCTCCGTGCAAGCCCGTCTGTGTGTTCTCGGTCCTCGTCTCTCTCAAGGAACGGCGGGTTGGCCATTTTGCCGTCAATTGAGATCGGTTTGCTCACACTCCGGTCCCACATGTCAGTGATTACCAAGAGGAGGTGCGTTGACCGACTGGCCATACGCGTACTTGGTTTTGCACCTTCATACTACTCCTCCCTCCGTCACAGTTTACAGGGCGTGCTTCATTATGATGCCTTTCTCTTAATGCATTTCCACCACCAGAGAGACTTTAGACGCGTTTGGTTTAATGCTCAATTAATTAGGGCGTGGTAACCGAAATTTTCTCTCGATGTAGTACTATGGAGTGGAGTAAGTGCATGCATGTGTGTACCCGGGGTGGAAGCACTGCATGCATGTGTGTACGCATTATTTCCTCTAGTAATAGACGTCGTGCTATAACTACCAATGCTATTTTCAGGCCGATCGCTAGTTGCGTTGGTCCCAGAGATTTTCTCTTTTTCTGAAGCGCGCTCTATAAACAGTGATGGATGGTGTAGTATGAGCGGATTCAAAGAAGAGCGTATTGATGGTTGCTTCTTCCGAGCAACTTACAGTGGGAAAGGTGGGGCTTATGATTTGACTGCTCATTACTCACTATTAATGCGGCGAAACGACCGTTCTGAGTCTCCCATGCGGTTGTGCACTACCCCCTCGGTTCTTAAATATACTCGGGAGTATTTGTCTTTCTAGAGATTTCAACGAGTGACTACTCAAATATTTGTCTTTTTAGAGATTCAAATGGACTACTACATACGGATGTATATAGACATATTTTAGAGTGTAGATTCACTCATTTTTCTCCGTATGTAGTCACTTGTTGAAATCTCTAGAAAGACAAATATTTAGGAATGGAGGGAGTACACATAGGAAGCAAAATGAGTGAATCTACACTCTAAAATATGCCCATTTGAAATTTGTAAAAAGACAAATATTGTTGATGACAGTTGCGACGATAAAAAAGAAGTATATTCCTTGTCCTAAGGGAAGATAACAACACGGTTGTGTTTGTCAAAAACGGTGTGAGGACGAGATTGCAATATGGAAAGTACGCCGGACGAGCTACGTTTTGTGCAAAGAACTATGGAAGATCCACATGCAGCGACATGGGAAGACGGGCAGTGGAGCAAGGCCGAAGGGGATACCTGGAGGTCATCGGGATGTAACTAGGTGACCGGCGGCGGGCGGAATCTGCCCATACTGCGGCAGCGAGCAGGTGGCGTAGGCCCTACCGTGCCGGAGCTTGGTCAGAGAGAACGGCGTGTACCGCAGATCGGGACGTGCTGCCTCGGCGCCGTCGAACGGAGAAACAATGCACGTCCTCCCTTTCCGTCGGCGGACGGGATTCGGCCGGATCAGTGACCAACGGTGAGAGAGAGAGAGAGGCCACCGCAGCCTTGTGTGAGATACTCTGAGGAGAGACAAACCAGGCAGGGAGGCTCCATTGTATATAGTGGAGCGGACTACCTTTTTCTCCATAAAAATCATTTTATATTCTGCGTACGTGCCATTGAGTGATATAACTTTATTTAGAAATAACGCGCCAACGCATCAAGTCAAACTTTGTTTTGTGCATGCGTGGTACACGACATCCGTAGGTAAACAACCGCTACACGCGTTCAAATTAGCACATGGGCTGCCATTTCATACAGAAATGAGCTCCACCGTGTACCCGCGCGGGTGTGGTTGGGCACGAAGCATGAGTACGTGCACGGTGCACCTATTCTCTTCTTGTATACATACACCACCTACGTGGGGTTGTGTGAGAGAAATACAAACGTAGAGAGATATATTGTGTGGGTTCGTGAGAGTTTTTTTAGGGGGGGTCAATAAAAAATGTAACATATGCAATGTGTGTGAAATAGAGTCCTGGATATATCATATATATAGAGGGGCGATCCACGAGAAGAGAGTGGAGGTATCATCAACTTGAGGTGTCCATAGAATCGAAGAGAGGGATGATGTGTGTGTGTGTGCGCGCGCGGTCGATAAAGAGTGCCATCGAATTTGTGTGTGCCCACGTCAAAGATATAGAGTGGTTGGCCTACTAGAACGAGAGAGGGGACAGGTGCGGTTTGTCTCTGTGGCATGGATACCTACCTACAACGCTCGACTATCAGTGTGTGGTGGGGGGAGGCCTAGTTAACTATAGAGGTACAATGGCTGGTATATGTGTGGAGGAGGAGAGAGGCCTACCTCATGTATTAAGGGAGATCGATCTACCTCATATATTAAGGGAGATCGATCGGCATCCATGCATATGTGTAGGAGAGGAATAAGGTTGGGAGAGAGACAGAGCTAGAGTGTTGGAGGGGGTGGTAGTGGAGTTGCTTCTGACAAATGGTTGGATAGGCTTGCTAGACAACCGGAGGGCACGCTTGCAATATCAATAAGAGAGGGGATGGCTGCCTGTCTGTGCACGTGTGTGTGAGAGACGGGTCAGGAGGCATGCACGAATGATGAGGGGGGAAAGATATGGCTGTGGTAAGCAGACATAACTACATAGGAAGATCAATTGTCCTTTGTCAGATAAAGGACAAACATAACTTGTGAGGTATGTCGATCGATGGGGGGGATAGTTAAAGTCGACCTAGGTATATGTTGGGAGATCGATCGGTATACATGCAGGTGTGTGTTAGAAGCAAATGAGGCACGGGGAGAAGGATAGAGAGAGAGGGATGCATCTAGGAGGTGGTGCGAGCGTCATACTATATCGAGGGGGAAGGAGTGCGCGAGTACGAGATCGATGAAAAGAGTGGTGGGAGTGAGGCATGGACGGTGATAAGAGAACAGGGGAAGCTTGTGTTTGTGCTAGGCACACCTGGCTAGAGAGGCATATCAATCGATGTGTGCCGTAAAGAAGGAGCTGAGGGGCCTACACACACCGTGGGTGAATGACCTAAAGTGAAAAGATGAATTTGCGCGATGGAGTTAGAGAATACTGAGGGAGGGTGAGAGGGATGCGGGCGTCTGCATGCACGAGAGAAAGTTAGCGCTAGCTAGCTACAAAGATAAGAGGATTGTGTGGGTGTAAAAGACGAATATAGATCATACTTCATTATAAAAAGCGAATTCGGATATTTGAAGAATTTATCATAGTGTTTTAAACCGACGCATGTGTGAATATATATAACGGTGATACACATGGTGTGGTTATGAACATGTTATACTACATATAATATATTTTATCTCTACTCTTATAAAAAAGGAGTTGTTGATGATGGTGCCATCCTGCAATATAGGCCGTCCGATTTATATCTGACGGATAGGAAGGAAACTATGGCAATTTTGAAAAATGATACCCACACCCCTCTCCATATATGCAAATTAGGCCTCCCCTTGATCATGTTGATGTTCTGTGGAACGCATGGGCATCTTGCTAGTACTACGTATAACATATAGAACATTGATCATAATTTGGGCTAATGTGTGGCTTTCGCAGCTCAGGTCAAAATACTTGTCATAATGTAGGGGGTGGGGCACTATACTATGTGTGATAAACATGGTGTACACGTATGGAACATGGTTTAGATTATGAATATATAGTTAGTACATCAAATGTACTATTATTTGGAATCAACATCAAGTGTATTCAAAAAATAGAATTCGAGTTCATGTAGTACACATAGTTCATATCTATCTCTATAGTAATCATGTGGTGTGTTATTAAGGTAATACACGAATGATGGTTGAAGTTGGAAACAATCATGATTATAGATTCTTATTGAAATAGAGAAACGAATTCAAATTCAGTTCGAATTGCAGTGGTAGTATAGACATTTGGAATGCACTAAAATGGTGGTATGAGTAGGTTACATGCATTATACAGCAAGCGAAAAAATTTAATTGGACATAACATGGATTCATAATACCGAATAGCATTTAATTGCACTAAATTGTTGGTATGAGTAGCTTTAAATAGCATTTTTATAGTAAAACAGGGCAAGACTCTCTCTTTGTGTGGTGTGAATAGTTTTATTTTTTTCGTTTTCTTTTTGGAAGTGCGAATTGATTTGGTACGTACAAGTACAATATTACACGTTAGGCTTGTCCCTAAAATTCAACCCGCGCCTTGTTATATCCCGAAAATTCAGATATCGTGCTCCCAAAACTAGTGCCTTCACAACCCGCGCCTTGCTATCCCGAAATTACGACACGCGCGAAAACTCCCTCCAGCTGCCAAATCCCGACACGCGAAATCCCCCTTCTAACCCTGAGCCGAAAGGGCCGCTAGTTCAAATCGGTGGGGGGTACTTTTGTAACACACCCTACATTTTGGACAAGCGCGTCCCTAAGTCATGGTTCACCCCCTCCCATCGCCTCCTTTTCGCCATTCGAAATCCCAGGCCGCCATAACCTCTCCGCTCCAGCCGCGAAACCCCACCCTCCTTCGTCCGGCACCTCACCGCTGCCCAGCCGGAGCCTCTTCCCCGACGACGTCGTCCACCGCAACAGCTCGACGTCCCTCGTCCACCTCCTCGGACGAGGATCCGTCGTCCATCCCGTCGTCCCGCCGGTTCAGCCACCCCGTCCTCCACCTCCAAGGAGCTGCTCCGACGATCGCCTCGTCTATCGCGGCTGCTCCATCCCCACAACACCGCCTTAACCTGCTCCATCGGAACCGCAACATCCTTACCGACTCCTCGGACGAAGCCGAGGCCTACTCGGCGCCACCAAAGAGGTTGTACACTCATCGCATCGCACCTTCTCCTTAGCTCGACCTCCCGGTGCCGACGGTGCTCCATCCCACACCCCCATGGAGCGGCTACCTTGAAGCCGGCACTGCGGGCGACATCTCCACGGCGGCTCTCCCCCAGTGCGAGGCCCCTTCGGCAGCGGCGTCCATACCAGCCGGATCTGCTGCTGCTGCTCTGGCTCTCGCTCGCTCGCTCACGCTGCTGCTACTGCTCCGGCTCTCGCTCGATCGCTCGCTCGCCCAGCTGTTGCTGCTCTGGCTCTTGCTCACTCACTCGCGCTGCTGCTACTGCTCCGGCTCTCGCTCGATCGCTTGCTCGCCCAGCTACTTCTGCTCCGGCTCTCGCTTTCTCGCTCGCGTTGCTGCTGCTGCTCTCCCCCTCGCTCGTGCTGCTGCTATGCTCCAATTTAGCTACACTTCAGTCGATGGAATCGACTTTTGGGTCAGTCAATTTTCAGGGGGTGGGGGGCTCGCCGGAGTTCAGGAAGAACCACCCACAGCGAGGACGGGGGCTCGCCGGAGAGGTACCCCACTATCTATCTTAGGGTTCAGGGTGGGGGCGGAGGGCCTATAGGGCTGGCCGGGGCGGCGGCGGTCCGGCAGTGGGGAGTTGTTTCGGGGCGGCGAGGCAGCGCTGGGGCCGGTGGTTCGGCCGGTGATGGCTGGCGGCTTAGGGGGGGTGCAGGTTGAAGATGAACTGCAGGCCCTCCCTAAACTACATGTCAAGTGCCTCTCTGCTACCATTGTGTTCAGTTTCGACAGTAACATTCAGATTCCACAGTAAATTTTAGTTTCGATAGTTAAGTTCAGAGTCAATAGTTTTTACCTCATCTGTTTTAGTCAGGTGGTTTTTGGTGATGTAAATTTTACATCTATTTTCCATCATTTATTGGAGATGCTATTAGAATCCCACTTGAGAGTGACGATGTCTATCTTGTGCTGCTTCAGCCTTGACATCTTACGGCTCACCGGGGCTGCTCCAACGACAGAACGATCCATCACAACAGAGCAGTGCCCTGGACGCCGTCTACAGATTCCTCAGATCTTCCTCCACACCTCCGACAGCCACCTCCGCCTCAACTGCTTCAGGGACCAACCAAATGATGCTGAGGTCGACACGGCTACGGCAAAGAGGTTGTACACTTGTTGCATCACTTATTACTATACATTCATGTCGATCCATTAGGTCTATTTTGGTTCGACGGATAAACATAGCAATAGGGAATTTTCCAATGGCACTCTACTATTCAATTATTCATGCATTTTGTTGAAAGGAATGAAGCAAAACATCCACCTGGACCTACTTTTCAAAATCCTATGGATGAAAACAAGACCAAGTGCATTAGTGGAAGAATAACATTCTAACTGTACACGCTTTCATATGGTTTCACTTTATTTTGGCCATGTTTCTTTGCATTCCTCTGCTCTTCCAATCATGTAAACCAAACACCCAAGTTGACAGAAATCATGTGTTTATAAATGCTCTGTTTACCATGTGCATTCCTATCCTATTCCGATGTTTTTCCTATCCCTGCGTTTTTAGAATCATGCAAGCCAAACGAGCCCTTACAAAATTACTTCAGTTATAGGTAGGTGTCAAAGGGAACTTTGTGTGGTTTGTCCTGCTCCTGCCGCGACGTCGTCCACCTCACCTGAGGTGCTCCATCGACAGAAACATACACCAAACCAGACATCATGACTCCTGACCGTCTTTCGCCGCCTCAGATCTCCTTCCCTACCGCCGGCACACACCGCAATGGCATCACCATCATCGACTCAGCAGATGAACCTTAGGAGTACACGGGTCCACAAGAGAGGTCGCCCTCTTTTGATTCTGCTTATGTTATGCATTGCTTAAAATTACTTGCTACTTTATCGTCCTGTTCACCTCTTGGACTCCAAGTCAGGTCCAAATTAATGTTCAACCTTGAGTTCTAAATTAGTTGTGGGGCACATATCGAGGAAGCAATGAATAGTATCTCTGTCTAATATCTGGTTCACCTAGGGTATGCCTATGTTGTTCATCTTGCGTGGGAAACAAATAGTAAAGCAATCATCATCTGTCTTTTTATTAAATTAAAGCAATCATCAGCCTACTATCATTATTTTGGATCCATCCACTGGTTGTTACCATCACTCTAAATTTCTGCATGCTCTCCTTACATAATCTCACCATATTGTTTCGTATGCATGTCAGATATTGTACACAGTCATGCTGAACATGTAGAGAAAAAGAGAAGAGTTTTGCGCGGCAATACAATGTCATGCAGACATCGCTCCATGGTGGGTTCAATGGCAAACCCTCCCCACCCCTCTCCAGATTGTAATCCAGAGGAAGATACCTGTTCTGAGGCGGATTCAGACGCCGCTGACCACTCCTATTTACCCCCCAAGGTGTTTGCTCTACCTTGGCATGATGATGTTAGTCATATCATGCATATGTTGCCTTGTAGTGCCTACTTTTGACATCATATATGTCATCTGCTTAGTTTAGACATGTTCTGTAATGCCACATGTTTAGTTTCTATATCATATATGGGAAATGTGCAGTCTCATGTCTTTTAGCTAGCCATGATATACGTGAAATGTGCAATGCCATCCTGTTTAACCAGGCATCACATATTTGAATGATATCTTGCCCATCCTTTTCTTCATTACATTTCCATTTGTCGACAATGTTTGTACATTAAACTACTCTTCCTGTGAATCAGCCATTTGGGTGGGAGATTGAAAAATCTGGAGTGAAAACAAGGCCTTCAGAGCAGACAGTGGTACCTATCGAAGCAGATCTCTTGTTGGGTCCCGATAGCTCCTTAGAGATGGACTCAGAGACAGATGACCAGTCCTATTCCCCCTCCGAGGTGTATGCTCTAACTTGGCACGGTTATACTGCTCATATCATGCATATGGTGTCTTGCATTGCATAGATTAGACATCATATACATAATATTCAACACCATGTTCTTAGTTCAGACATCATATCTAATGCCCTCTGTTTAGCATATAAATCACATATGTGAATTAAATGATGTGATCCTGATTACTTAGATAACATGTAGGTGAATTATGTCATGTGATCCTGTTTAGTTATTCATCATATCTTTGAATTATGTTATGCTATGCTATCCAGTTTAGATAGACATCATATATGTGAAATTATGTCATGCTATCCGTTTTAGTTAAACAATATACATGTCAACTATTTCATGCCCTCTTTTTTCCACACTATCTATTGCATCTGTCTCTCATACAATGTGTGTACATTCAACTATGTTTCCTGTTTATCAGCCATTTGAATTGGAGCGGGTGATGCCAGCATCTAGCGGACTAAAAACACGGTCTTCAAATAAAACAGTGCTACCTCTTGGTGGAGATAGCACCCCGGTTGTACATGCATGAGAACCAGCCCTACCGCACATAACCGAAACTCTCGCAGATTGTACCCCTACTGCGATGGACAGAGAACCAGCTTCACCCAATCTAACCCCAACCCCAGCAGATAGTAACCTAGTTCCTGTTGACACAACACCATCTCCACCATAGAGCTCCCAAACAAGAGGAGTTAGTAAGGAAGCTCCAGTGCCCAAAGGGCCAGTACTACCATGGCGAACCCCAACTCCACCAGTTAGTACGCCTATTCTTGTGGAGGAAGCACAACCAGCTAGTCGTAGTTTAGCATCTATCGCATTTGATGTTGTTGAATCGTATGTGCGTATCTTCCCATCTTGGAAATATTATACTGAAGATGAAGGAAAATGCCAGTTGCAGGTGTTTGTGCAGGAGTTATGTGTAAGTAACTTTATTCATGGCAATTACTTTGCTTTGTCCCATACATCCTACCTCCATGATGGTTATAATACAGCAAATTTTCCCATTTCTCTATAGAGAAGGACCGATTTGGAAACTCAGGATGAGGTAACCTGTGCTAATACCTCTGCTATCTACAAGAATGCTTGGTGGCAGTATCGGAATTACCTGGAGAAAATGTACTTCACCGGCAAAGAAACTCATCAAATTCCCTTACATTCTCCTGAGACACATTTACTGGACGATGACTGGGAATGCCTTGTTCTGTACTGGTCCCGAACCAAGAATGTGGTAAGGTCTATGAGCTCATTTTCTATTTTAAGTACTATATTCTTGCGTCTTACTGTACTCTATTCATTTAGAACAAGTGCGTAAACATGAAGAACAGCTGTTCTAATTTAAGATTCCATTGCTATCATAGTTCAAAAAAGTGCTAGGCGTTAATTGTGCGTTTTGCCACCACCTTGCGCTTTACTGACCAAAGCGCATGCTTATGTGCAGTTATGCACAGATTAAGCGTAGTTATGTGCAATGGGCTTTGCCAACGCCTAGAGCCTAGGCGCGCTTAAGCGCTCGCTTAGGGGCGCCTATTTTAACTATGATTGCTATCGTGCATACTGCTTTGCTCTTGTATCACTGTATTTACTCATACAAACTTATTTTTAAATTGAAGGATCCAATCAAAACTGCAATGGCACAGCAGGTATGTTCACGCATGTTTCTTTAACAGGCTTGCTCTTATCAATAGCTCTGTTGATTTCAATTTCAATTGTGTATACAGTTGACTTCTCATATCATGCACATTACCAGCATCTCAACAGAGGTAATAGTGTTGTTGTACATGTAGACACGTGGTACCCATCTGAAATGTTGTTGTGCCGTGTAGTTTCCCACTCTTTGTATTGTTTCACTGCTGCTTTGTCTTGAACTGATATGATTTGGACCGTGTCTCTAATTTGATTTGGCAAGACAATGCAGTGATCATAGGACATAGATATATGTTTGTTTGATGCTTTTATTATGTACTAGTACTTGGCAATAGAAGACATGGTAGTTTAATCCTGTCCACCTTACTAATGAACTGGTTCACCGAAATGAGTTTCATATACTAGTACATGCTAAACTATTTTGTGTCTGCTTGTTCCTTCTTTTAGAATGCTGACAGAATATTGGGGAAGAGTGCCTTATTAAGCAATGGTAAAGGAAGTAATGCAGATAAGGTTCAGGATAGTGACACATCCTTGTTGGTCTCCAACAAAGCTGATAAAACAGCTAAGGAAGACTATCTCAAAGACAGTGAGACAACCCCAAAGTCCTGACTTGGTTTAGTGTTGGAGTTACTGGCCACTACCGCTTGCACAAGCTATTCAAACTCACTGTCTGAATCAGTTCGGTTTCTTGAGTCTCAACTACAAGCTGTGCTGCGACAAGAAGCGGAAGGACTGCGGAAGTCCCTGGAGCATTCAGATGCATACTTTTTGGTGCAACAGCAAGCGTTGGAGGATTTTAGCGCAAAACAGGACAAAGCTAATATGCTTGCTAAGCTTATTGCCAGCATGGTGGATACCACGTTTCTTGAGCTCTTCTGAAGTTGTTTCAGTTATTCTCTTGTTTTGATGCTGCGTTTATTTGCACTGCTGCCCAATTTTGATGACCAGTGTATGTAATATGTTGCTTTGTTCCCTATATTTGCACTGGTGGCGAACTTTGATGCCCAGTGGATGTAATATGTGTAATAGCGGTAATAGGTTAGCGTTAATTGCTTGCTTATTTATTTCCTTATTGTCTTGTTTAGTTGTTTGCTTGTAGTTATTGCAGTTTTTTCTGTGTTTTTCTAGTGGCCACAATAACCTATTTTTGGAAACTAGGCCAAAATAATCATGGCAACACATGGACTGTTGTAACCATGGGCCTCCTGCGGGCCGTATGATCCATGGGCCTTCTACGGGTTGTAGGATCCATTGGCCTTCTATACGGGTCGTAGGATCCATGGGCCAACTACGGGCCGTACGATCCAATGGCCTTTTACGGGCCGTAGGATCCATGGGCCTTTTACGGGCCGTATCATCATTTCGCCAATCATGGGCCGTACTATTCGTCGACAATAACGGGCCGTTTATTGGCTGTATTTGATAACTCTATGAAAACAGCCCAACGGGTTTTTCTCGACGTGAAAACGGCCCAACGTATTAACGGACCACAAACGGGCCGACTGTAACCACGGGCTGAATTTGGCCCACAAGCAGAAAATGACAGTAACGGGCCGTAAGTAACCGAATGCTGGAAATGAGCCCAAGAATAAATGGGCCCTGAGAAGGCCGAAAGATATCATGGGCTGGAAACGGCCTAATGGAATAATGGGCCGTTTATGGGTATAAAGTGATACACTGTTCATTACGGGCTAGTATTACCACGGGCCGTTAAGGTGCCGAGGGTTACTAAGGGCCTCATATGGGCCGAAAGACGTCATGGGCCATACATGGGCCGGAAGTTAAAACGGGCTGGAATTATATTGGACGGCCCAAATGACGCTACTGGGCCTAATTCGGATAGGCCGTAAACGGGCCCTGGGATAGCGGGCTATAAATGGGCTATATGTGAACATGTCGTTAACAGGCTTGCCGTGGCCCGGCCCACCACCTTTTGACCAAGTCAAACGGGCCGGCCTTTTCACAGGAATCGGCCTCTGTTGGGCCGTGCCACGTGTTGACGTATCATAGGCGCTTTGGGTCCAATGAGTGGATGACATCTGTCCCAACGGTGTGCCGACACGTGTTTCCTCCAGCCAATGATAATTTTACACGTGGAAAATCCCCATTGGTCGGGGCTGTTAATGGGTTATCTGATCCAAAACTTGAACCGATAGCTTAACGGCGTTCCGTTACGGTGGATGCCATGTGTCGTTCACCCTTAACGAAAGCACTTCTGTGACGCGCGATTTATCGTCATGGAAGTGGACACTTCCGTGATAATAATTTTGGTAATGTCATGGAACACTTCTATGACAGCACAGGTATGACTATCTTGATTCTGTCAGAATTTTTTCATGGATGTACATGCATGACAAAAAACGTGACCTACTGTGACAAACATGTATCATCACAGAAGTGTATTTTTTAGGTGAAGGCACCCCAAGGTAATATTCAAGGACAACCAAGCATCTAAGCTTGGGGATGCCCCGGATGGCATCCCCTCTTTTGTCTTCAATCCATTGGTAAATTTACTTGATGTTGTATTTTTATTCACCACATGATATGTGTTTTGCTTGGAGCGTCTCGTATGATATGAGTCTTTGATTTTTAGTTTACCACAATCATCCTTGCTATACACACCTTTTTAGAGGGACACACTTCATGAATTTATTAGAATACTCTATTTGCCAAACTTATATCTTTTGAGATGGCTAGTTTACTCTGGTGCTTCACTTATATCTTTTTAGAGCACGATGGTGGCTTTATTTTATAGAAATTCTTGAACTCTCATGCTTCACTTATTGTCGGGGTACACAAACTGGGGTGTTTATTCCCCCTGACTTGTGCACGGACGAAGAGCCCCCGCCCCGGCAGCCAAGGCTTGGCGAAGGAGTGGCTACAACAACATACAAAAAAGACCAAGCCAGAAGGACCGCTCTTCGTGAGATCAATGAGTGGATCAAGAAGACCAAGACAAACAAGACATGAGAAGCATCACCTTGGGAAGGCCTCCCTTGCCGGGCAGGAGAGCCTGGCCGGGTCGAGGCCGCCCCAGGGGCAAGTCCAAGATTTCCCCGGCAGGCTTACCGGGTCCGCCAAAGGCGAGGATTCCCGCCAAGGCACCACCGCTCCATCGCACTACAACGCAGATCACTGATCAATGCGGTGTCAAGCCCCCAAGTGATTAAGTGGCTTCCACCAAGCACGTGGCAGTCCATTAGAAGACAAATTACTCTCATGTAACACCCGTCTAGAGGTGTGTCGAACAGATAAGCAGAAGATGATTATGCGGCAAGGCAGGCTTACCAGGCTTAACCCTCAGCATGACACTTAGCAATGCATTTAATGCACTTTGTCCAAACTGCGAGAGTTAGGTATGATAGCATTGTTAGATATCTAATAACTAGATAAAGACTGTTTTGGCACTGTGGTTCCCCCTTGAGCTATAAAAGGAGGTCCGAGGCAACCTAGCAAAGGATTCAGACCCTTGCACACTTGTACGCGTGTAGCATCTCTCCCCGAGGCAACCTTGCCGGGCTTGAGTGATGCTTGCTCATCATGTTCCTCCATTCAATCCACCAAAGCAGGAGTAGGGTTTTCCGCTTTCCGGTGGCCCGAACTTGGGTAAAAACCTCCAGTGTCACCACCGTCGTGTTGTTCCATGGCCTCCGCTCTTTGTGCGACGTGATCTTCCCCCTTGTCGAACCACAAAAGGGCCATTAGCCCCATAGGTAATCGTGTTCACCCATGACATCTTTGGCGCGCCAGGTAGGGAGAAATCACTTGTGCGAACCTGAAGTTGTGGACTACGCGTCGGTCGCCATCATCACCCTCTTCGTCAACAGCTTCGAAGAAAAAGATAGTGTTACTCCCTAGCCTCATCCCTTCCAGATTCTGTCGCTCGTCCCCGCCGCAGCGGTGGTGACGGCGAGGACGAGGGACGACGACATCGCACGGTTACCATGGTTGGCATAGGTGATGTGGCCACCATGTTACCAACGACCTGAAGAAGGAGTGAGGCGTGCGGCGGCATTACCCTCCTCGCAGTCTCCTCTCAGAACACGTTTGACCCCAAAAAGTATCGTTCGGATGGACGAACAAGAAAAACGGTGCGTGATTACCCCCCCCCCTTCTCACTCGCCAATGATCAGGTCGAGCAGTGGTGACGTCACCAGCATCGACGAGCCGGCGTGGAGCTCAGTCCTGCATTTATCCCGCCAAGGGTAAATCCTGAGTTGAGCGCCGGTGCGAATCCATTGATTGACACCCCGACAAGCGTACCCCAGCAAGGCCTTTTGCACCCGTGCGTTCTTCGTGCCAGCGGCCGATGGATCATTGGAAGTGAAAGAAAAGGAGGGAGGGGCTGATCCTGCCCCCTTTTCCACCATATACCATTAGTTGCAAGCATTTTTGCTGATTCCCCCAGCTCTTGCCGGGGCTTGTAGCTAATGGACTAGCTAATCCTTCCCTTGTGTTCCTTCTCGTTCATTATCTTTGCAGAACAAAAATGGATACGCGAGCACGGTCTCCCCAGGAGACATGGATAGGAGGGGCAATTACAGGTTGAAGAGAAGATGCTATGTCTGATTAAATGTTCACCCCGGCAGGAGGGGAGCATAGACAAAAGCTAAATTGGCCTGCTTATTAACTTTTCTTCAGAACTTGCACTTGCCTATCCCTTTGACAACCAAGGTTTCATATATCAAGTCCTTCGTACGACGGCAGCTCGAGCGCTCCCGGTGTTTGCAGTCACCGTCGCAGCAGCTGCTGCAACTATCTCGGCTGCCGCAGATGCCCTCTCGGCGGATGCGACCGTGCTCAATGCGGATGCAGCGGCACTCTCAGTGTAGGCGGCCACGCTCTCGGCGTAGGCGGCGGCGCTCGGGGAGGACGCGGCCACCGTACGGTCCTTCACGAATCGTTTCCACAGCGTCATCTTTGCAAGAAGGGGTTGCGGGAATGGGGATCAGGATTTGTGGATTCGGGGTTTGCCGACACTGGAGCAAACAAGGTGGCAAAGCTTAAGGAGGAAGACTTAAATAGACCCCTGAATTTTCATCGCAAACAGTTGAAGGAAATATGCCCTAGAGGCAATAATAAAGTTATTAGTTATTTCCTCATATCATGATAAATGTTTATTATTCATGCTAGAATTGTATTAACCGGAAACATAATACATGTGTGAATACATAGACAAACATAGTGTCACTAGTATACCTCTACTTGACTAGCTCGTTAATCGAAGATGGTTGAGTTTCCTAGCCATGGACATGAGTTGTTATTTGATTAACGGGGTCACATCATTAGGAGAATGATGTGATTGACTTGACCCATTCCGTTAGCTTAGCATTTAATCGTTTAGTATATTGCTATTGCTTTCTTCATGACTTATACATGTTTCTATGACTATGAGATTATGCAACTCCCGTATACCGGAGGAACACTTTGTGTGCTACCAAACGTCACAACATAATTGGGTGATTATAAAGGTGCTCTACAGGTGTCTCCGATGGTGTTTGTTGAGTTGGCATAGATCAAGAATAGGATTTGTCACTCCGATTGTCGGAGAGGTATGTCTGGGCCCTCTCGGCAATGCACATCACTAGAAGCCTTGCAAGCAATGTGACTAATGAGTTAGTCACGGGATGATGCACTACGGAATGAGTAAAGAGACTTGCCGGTAACGAGATTGAGCTAGGTATTGAGATACCGACGATCGAATCTCGGGCAAGTAACATACCGATGACAAAGGGAACAACGTATGTTGTTATGCGGTTCGACCGATGAAGATCTTCGTAGAATATATAGGAGCCAATATGGGCATCCAGGTTCCGCTATTGGTTATTGACCAGAGAGGTGTCTCCGTCATGTCTACATAGTTCTCGAACCCGTAGGGTCCGCACGCTTAACGTTCATTGACGATATAGTATTATATGAGTTATGTATGTTGGTGACCGAATGTTGTTCGGAGTTCCGGATGAGATCACGGACATGACGAGGAACTCCGGAATGGTCTGGAGATAAAGTTTGATATATGGGATAATAGTGTTTGGTCGCCGGAAGGGTTCCGGAATTCACCGGAAGGGGTTCCGGATGTTTCCCGAAATGTTTGGGTACGAGAACACTTTATTTGGGCCAAAGGGGAAAGCCCACAAGGTTTTTGGAAAGCGCAAAATGAAGTTTTGAGGAGTCCAGGGGCCAGACGCCAGGGTCCCTGGTGTTTGGGTCCAGACGCCGGGAACCCTGGCGTCTGGCCCTGGAGTCCGAGAAGGACTCTTGCCTATCGGGTGAAACCGACTTTGTGGAGGCTTTTACTCCAAGTTTCGACCCCAAGGCTCAGCATATAAATAGAGGGCCAGGGCTAGCACCATAGACACATCAAGAAACACCAAGCCGCGTGCCGGAAACCCCGTCCCCTCTAGTTTATCCTCCGTCATAGTTTTCGTAGTGCTTACGCGAAGCCCTGCGGAGATTGTTCTTCACCAACACCGTCACCACGCCGTCGTGTTGCCGGAACTCATCTACTACTTCGCCCCTCTTGCCGGATGAAGAAGGTGAGGACGTCATCGAGCTGAACGTGTGCTGAACGCGGAGGTGTCGTACGTTCGGTACTTGATCGGGACGGATCATGAAGGTGTACGACTACATCAACAGCGTTGATAAACGCTTTCGCTTACGGTCTATGAGGGTACGTAGACAACACTCTCCCCTCTCATTGCTATGCATCACCATGATCTTGCATGTGCGTAGGAATTTTTTTGAAATTACTACGTTCCCCAACAACAGTTCCTACAAAAAACTGTGTGTGATGTTGTTGATATTTTTTATTAGCTGTGAAAGACGAATTTGGAGTAAAGTGGCAACGGATGGTGTTTTAAATGTACGAGAAAATTTGTAGTATAGGTAATCGTGTTCTCCCATGACATCTTTGGCACGCCAGGTAGGGAGAAATCACTTGTGCGAACCTGAAGTTGTGGACTACGCGTCGGTCGTCATCATCACCCTCTTCGTCAACAGCTTCGAAGAAAAAGATAGTGTTACTCCCTAGCCTCATCCCTTCCAGATTCTGTCGCTCGTCCCCGCCGCAGCGGTGGTGACGGCGAGGACGAGGGACGACGACATCGCACGGTTACCATGGTTGGCATAGGTGATGTGGCCACCATGTTACCAACGACCTGAAGAAGGAGTGAGGCGTGCGGCGGCATTACCCTCCTCGCAGTCTCCTCTCAGAACACGTTTGACCCCAAAAAGTATCGTTCGGATGGACGAACAAGAAAAACGGTGCGTGATTACCCCCCCCTTCTCACTCGCCAATGATCAGGTCGAGCAGTGGTGACGTCACCAGCATCGACGAGCTGGCGTGGAGCTCAGTCCTGCATTTATCCCGCCAAGGGTAAATCCTGAGTTGAGCGCCGGTGCGAATCCATTGATTGACACCCCGACAAGCGTACCCCAGCAGGGCCTTTTGCACCCGTGCGTTCTTCGCGCCATCCGCCGATGGATCATTGGAAGTGAAAGAAAAGGAGGGAGGGGCTGATCCTGCCCCCTTTTCCACCATATAACATTAGTTGCAAGCATTTTTGCTGATTCCCCCAGCTCTTGCCGGGGCTTGTAGCTAATGGACTAGCTAATCCTTCCCTTGTGTTCCTTCTCGTTCATTATCTTTGCAGAACAAAAATGGATACACGAGCATGGTCTCCCCAGGAGACATGGATAGGAGGGGCAATTACAGGTTGAAGAGAAGATGCTATGTCTGATTAAATGTTCACCCCGGCAGGAGGGGAGCATAGACAAAAGCTAAGTTGGCCTGCTTATTAACTTTTCTTCAGAACTTGCACTTGCCTATCCCTTTGACAACCAAGGTTTCATATATCAAGTCCTTCGTACGACGGCAGCTCGAGCGCTCCCGGTGTTTGCAGTCACCGTCGCAGCAGCTGCTGCAACTATCTCGGCTGCCGCAGATGCCCTCTCGGCGGATGCGACCGTGCTCAATGCGGATGCAGCGGCACTCTCAGTGTAGGCGGCCACGCTCTCGGCGTAGGCGGCGGCGCTCGGGGAGGACGCGGCCACCGTACGGTCCTTCACGAATCGTTTCCACAGCGTCATCTTTGCAAGAAGGGGTTGCGGGAATGGGGATCAGGATTTGTGGATTCGGGGTTTGCCGACACTGGAGCAAACAAGGTGGCAAAGCTTAAGGAGGAAGACTTAAATAGACCCCTGAATTTTCATCGCAAACAGTTGAAGGAAATATGCCCTAGAGGCAATAATAAAGTTATTAGTTATTTCCTCATATCATGATAAATGTTTATTATTCATGCTAGAATTGTATTAACCGGAAACATAATACATGTGTGAATACATAGACAAACATAGTGTCACTAGTATACCTCTACTTGACTAGCTCGTTAATCGAAGATGGTTGAGTTTCCTAGCCATGGACATGAGTTGTTATTTGATTAACGGGGTCACATCATTAGGAGAATGATGTGATTGACTTGACCCATTCCGTTAGCTTAGCATTTAATCGTTTAGTATATTGCTATTGCTTTCTTCATGACTTATACATGTTCCTATGACTATGAGATTATGCAACTCCTGTATACCGGAGGAACACTTTGTGTGCTACCAAACGTCACAACATAACTGGGTGATTATAGAGGTGCTCTACAGGTGTCTCCGATGGTGTTTGTTGAGTTGGCATAGATCAAGAATAGGATTTGTCACTCCGATTGTCGGAGAGGTATCTTTGGGCCCTCTCGGCAATTCACATCACTAGAAGCCTTGCAAGCAATGTGACTAATGAGTTAGTCACGGGATGATGCACTACGGAACGAGTAAAGAGACTTGCCGGTAACGAGATTGAGCTAGGTATTGAGATACCAACGATCGTATCTCGGGCAAGTAACATACCGATGACAAAGGGAACAACGTATGTTGTTATGCGGTTCGACCGATGAAGATCTTCGTAGAATATATAGGAGCCAATATGGGCATCCAGGTTCCGCTATTGGTTATTGACCAGAGAGGTGTCTCCGTCATGTCTACATAGTTCTCGAACCCGTAGGGTCCGCACGCTTAACGTTCATTGACGATAGTATTATATGAGTTATGTATGTTGGTGACCGAATGTTGTTCGGAGTTCCGTATGAGATCACGGACATGACGAGGAACTCCGGAATGGTCTGGAGATAAAGTTTGATATATGGGATAATAGTGTTTGGTCGCCGGAAGGGTTCCGGAATTCACCGGAAGGGGTTCCGGATGTTTCCCAAAATGTTTGGGTACGAGAACACTTTATTTGGGCCAAAGGGGAAAGCCCACAAGGTTTTTGGAAAGCGCAAAATGAAGTTTTGAGGAGTCCAGGGGCCAAACACCAGGGTCCCTGGTGTTTGGGTCCAGACGCCGGGAACCCTGGCGTCTGGCCCTGGAGTCCGAGAAGGACTCTTGCCTATCGGGTGAAACCGACTTTGTGGAGGCTTTTACTCCAAGTTTCGACCCCAAGGCTCAACATATAAATAGAGGGGCAGGGCTAGCACCATAGACACATCAAGAAACACCAAGCCGCGTGCCGGCAACCCCGTCCCCTCTAGTTTATCCTCCGTCATAGTTTTCGTAGTGCTTACGCGAAGCCCTGCGGAGATTGTTCTTCACCAACACCTTCACCATGCCGTCGTGTTGCCGGAACTCATCTACTACTTCGCCCCTCTTGCTGGATCAAGAAGGCGAGGACGTCATCGAGCTGAACGTGTGCTGAACGCGGAGGTGTCGTACGTTCGGTACTTGATCGGGACGGATCGTGAAGGTGTACGACTACATCAACAGCGTTGATAAACGCTTTCGCTTACGGTCTATGAGGGTACGTAGACAACACTCTCCCCTCTCGTTGCTATGCATCACCATGATCTTGCATGTGCGTAGGAATTTTTTTGAAATTACTACGTTCCCCAACAACAGTTCCTACAAAAAACTATGTGTGATGTTGTTGATATTTTTATTAGCTGTGAAAGACGAATTTGGAGTAAAGTGGCAACGGATGGTGTTTTAAATGTACGAGAAAATTTGAAGTACTAATACAACTTTCATGTCAATTTTTGGAAAATTTCAGGGGTCATTTGACCTTTTATGACATTTAAATGATTTTCTAGCCATTTAATGACCGTGATTCAAATTTGAACTACATGTACATGCAACAGCTAAACACAACGGTTTGAAAAGTCATATTTGGTGTACTTGTGTGCGAGTTAATTCCATGTGTAGTAAATTGGAAGGAATTTTCAAACATATTGGTCTCACGCCCTGGACACATGCATGGAGTACCATGGCATTTAAATTCCAAAAATTTAAAAAAGTATCAGAAACACATGAAACCTTGCTTGATGTAATGTCATGCCACAAAGATGATGTGGTAAAAAATTGGCATGTTTGACGAAAGTTTGGACACACACCCCTCACAAACCGGAGCAACTCACTAGAAGGCTCGTGGTCCCAAGAGGGAACAATGCATGATTTATGACGAACAGGAGATAGCTTCCTCTTACAGCCTTCAATTTTTTCTACATTTAAAGTGCACAAATACAACTTTCATGTGAAAATTTGGAATATTCTAAGGGCCATTTGACCTTTTAAAGACATTTAAGTGATTTTCTAGCCATTTAATGACCGTAATTCAAATTTGAACTACAACTACATGCAACAGCTAACCATTACGGTTTGAAAAATCATATTTGTGTACTTGTATGCGAGCTAATTCCATGTGCGGTAAATTAGAAGGAATTTTCAAAGATATTGGCGTCACGGCATGGACATATGCATGGAGTGCCATGGCATTTTAATTACAAAAAATAAAAAAAAAATGATCAGAAAAAAAACATGAAACCTTGCTTGACGTAATGTCATGCCACCAAGCTGACGTGGTAAAAAAATTGGCCTATTTGACGAAAGTTTGGACACACACCCCTCATAAACCGGAGCAACTCACTAGAAGGCTCGTGGTTCCGAGAGGGAACAATGCATGTTTGATGACGAACGGGAGATAGCTTCCTCTTACGGCCTGCAAATTTTTTCTACATTTAACGTGCACTAATACAACTGTCATGTGAAAATTTGGAAAATTCTAGGGGTCATTTGACCTTTTAAAGATAATTAAATGATTTTCTAGCCATTTAATGACTGTAATTCAAATTTGAACTACATCTACATGCAACAGCTAACCATAACGTTTTGAAAAATAATATTTGTGTACTTGTGTGCGAGTTAATTCCATGTGCAGTATATTAGAAGGAATTTTCAAATATATTGGTGTCATGGCATGGACACATGCATGGAGTGCCATGGCATTTTAGTTCAAAAAAATAAAAAATGATCAGAAAAACATGAAACATTGCTTGATGTAATGTCATGCCACCAAGATGATGTGGTAAAAAAATTGGTGTGTTTGATGAAAGTTTGGACACACACCCCTCACAAACCGTAGCAACTCTAGAAGGCTCGTGTTTCCGAGAGGGAACACTGTATGTTTGATGACGAACATGAGATAGCTTCCTCTTATGGCCTTCAAATTTTTTATACATTTAACGTGCACTAATACAACTGTCATGTGAAAATTTGGAAAATTCTAGGGGTCATTTGACCTTTTAAAGACATTTAAGTGATTTCATAGCCATTTAATGGCCGTAATTCAATTTTGAACTACATCTACATGCAATGGCTAACCATAACGGTTTGAAAAATCATATTTTTTGTGTACTTGTGTGCGAGTTAATTCCATGTGCAGTAAATTGGAAGGAATTTTAAAACATATTGGTGTCACGGTCTGGACACACATGCATGGAGCGCCATGCCATTCAAATTTCAAAAAATAAAAGATGATCAGAAACACATGAAACCTTGCTTGACGTAATGTCATGCCACCAAGATGATGTGGTAAAATAATTGGCCTGTTTGACGAAAGTTTGGACACACACCCCTCACAAACCGGAGCAACTCACTAGAAGGCTCGTGGTTTTGTGAGGGAACAATGCATGTTTGATGACGAACGAACAATAGTTTCCTCTTATGGGCTTCAAACAAATTCTGCAGTTATCATGCACTAATACAACCGTCATATCAAAATTTGGAAACATTCAGGGGTCATTTGACCTTTTTAAGAAATTTAAGTGATTTTCTAGCCATTTAATGACCGTAATCCAAATTTGAACTACATCTACATACAGCAGCTAGCCATAACGGTTTAAAAAAATATTTGTGTACTTGTATGTGAGTTAATTCCATGTGTAGTAAATTGGAACGAATTTTCAAACATATTGGTCTCACGGCTTGGACACATGCATGGAGTGCCATGGCATTTAAATTCCAAAAAATTAATAAATCATCAGAAGATGCAAATATCTGGTGTTCAAAGAAGAAAATGTAAAGATCTGGCAAGACAACCGGGCCCCGCACGATTGGCACTCTACGCGGGTTATTAATCAGACACGGTTCTGTATTGGAAACCTTCAGCTATTAAGTTCACACATGGATTTCGCTGCGGGAATCGTGTGTAATTCAAACTAGAGTACTCGTAAATTCCAGTGACCGGCGTGTGTACTGTTCCCGTCGATCTAGATTCCTGCCGCCAATAAATACTACCTTGCACATGTCGTCCCGCCTGCATTCCCATCTACATCTTTCCCTCGCTCATCTTCTCTCTCTCTCTCAAATCTTGGCCATGGCGCCGCCGATCTGCCCACGCGCCGACGAGGAGGCACCATCCCCCGAGGATGCTCAGTCGAAGAGCAGCGATGAGGAGGACCCCTACGCTCCGCCGGACGAGGTTGCGTCGGACCCCCAAACTTTGGAATGGTTTTGGGGCCAGTACAATCATTGTCTGTGGAAGTCGCTCCCGCCGCCTGAGAAAGCCAGGCAGGTGACGTTCAAGAAGGAGATGGCGGAGGAGGAAGCCAGGTACCAGGCGGCCTGTGAAGCCCGTGATGCCGCCTGGATAAAGGAGGCGGTGGAGCTTTGGGGGTGGGCGCGTCGTCGTGCGGAGGAGGTGTACGAAGACGGGTACTTTGCAACGAAGGTCAAAGGCGCTAGGCGATAAGCTCCAATGTGCAACCGGAGAGGAGCTCCGATGGGCGCCCAACGAATTGACAAGATCTTTCACGCTCGTCCGCCAGCAAGAGCCAGATCGGTACGTCAAGCGCTGTGAGGTGGAGGAGGCGGAGTATTGCCTCCGCGCTGGGAGCTGCTGGCGAGGGGCTGCCGGAATACTGCCCCCAGGAGGGATTATTAGTTTTAGTATTGTTTGTTTTCAATTTTATGCATTGTAACTACTAGTTAAGTATCATCACGTGTATGTGATGATATTATATTTATGCTATGATGAACTAATGAACAATTTATATATATATATTAGGAATTCCATTTTCTATCTATTTTTGTATACTAATTTGTATCTAGCTGTTATCATCCACATATACAGAATGGAAAGCATATATACACACATTGAAACAGAACATATAACAACGAAAAACAGAGTACACACATTGAAACAGAGTAATAAACAAAGCAATATTATGATTGCTGTGAATACAGAGCGATCCACGTCGAAACAACTCAACCAAATAAAACGTGTCCATGAGACCATGACTAGCAGCCCTTGCCTACGGTAGCTCTTGGCTCTGCCTGAACTCGTGCATGTGTTCGTCCAAGCGGTAGACACGCTCACGGTACATCTGGAGCGCGATCTCGAGCTCCAAGTTGTTTATTTCATCGGAGATCACCAGCTAGAGGATAAGACAGCCATATTCCTCTACTGCGCCCAGGTGCACACATGGCCCAAGGAGGCGGTCGAGCCTAGCGACCGGCGCGTTAGCATCGAGTGGGACCGCATACAAGGCGAACGGCGTGACCCATGCGAACGGTGCGGCGGGCGTCCGGTGCAAGTACGGCGCGACCGTCGTCTGGTGCAATACAACGCAGAGGGCCTCTTCCCACTTCTGGCGAGGAATGGGGGTACTGACGAGACGTGTACCAGCTCCGATGCCCTATCAACAGCAGGTAAGCGCCGATGGATCAGTTCTTGCTATGCAGCACGCCGCGCCTCTCGCTCTGCGGTGCTCCAACAGTCTCGCCGTGCGGCGAGCCGCAGCCTATCGGCGCGAACGCGCCTAGCTTGCTCTGCGGCGCGCCATCGATCATGTTGTGCGGTGAACTATAGCCTCTCGGCGCTGACATGCCTATCTTGATCCGCGGCGCTGAAGCACCATGTGCCAAGGGTCTGCTCAACCCTAGAGATGACGTGCATCATGGCGTCGTCCATCGCGTTGCCGGGGAGCGCCTCGGCCTCGATGGGCTGTGGCGCCTTCTGTTTTCCTCGTCGACGAGGTTGATGGAAGAGGCGACGCTTTGGTGGGTTGGCATGCATGGAAAAGGTGGATGTGCTACAGGCTGCGCCTGTTGCCTCCATGCGTCGAGCGCCACCTAGGTTTATGCGCAATATTGATGGGTGGCGGGAAACCGGTGAGGAAATGGCGAGAAACGGTGGCGTGTTCATAAAATGCCATCAATTAATGGAAACTTAGCATGGAAGGAACATCGAGCTAGCACAAGAAGTAGATGATGATCAGATGATTGTTTATCCTAGTTAAATATGCATGTAATAGTTTACTTTGGTGTGTGGAAATGTCATGTGTGTACTAGCCACCTATGTAATTAGATGTTTGCCGCGTATTACACACATCTTGTTTATGTGAAACGTTTCTGTTCTCTTGGCTGAACACAAACAATATATCGAAATGAACTGCATGCCCTCCATTGCACACACCTTGATCTGGCTGAACCGTTTCTATTGCGTTGCCTAATCGAAAATAGTTCATCCGAGTGAACCATATGCCGTATATCACACACACCTTGATCTGGCTGACCGTTTCTTTTGTGTTGCCTAATCACAATTAGTTCATCCGAGTGAACTGTATGCCGTATATCGCACACGCCTTGATCTGGTTGCCCGTTTCTTTTGTTCTGCCACATCGCAAACAGTTAATCGAACTGAACCGTATGCCCCGCATCACACACGCAACTAAAATCTGAACCGTGTTTGATGTATACTTCATCGCAAACATTTTGTATCTTTTTTGATGGTTTTTTACATCACCATTTGTGATTAATGCATCACACATAGTTTCGTCCAAGGGTCACTGGTCGTAGTGTCGTGTTAGCAGAGCATCCTCCAATAGTGGATTTAATATTCTTTTGCGGTGCATTTGTTGGGATCCGATGAATTGTGGATTTATGATCAGATTATCTATGAATATTATTTGATTCTTCTATGAACTCTTTTATGCATGATTAAGATATATTTGTATTTCTCTTCGAACTATCGGTTTGGTTTGGCCAAACTTGATTGGTTTTTCTTGCAATGGCAGAGGTGCTTAGTTTTGGGTTAAATCTTGCGGTGTCCTCACCAAGTGACATAGTAGGGGTAGTGAGGCACGTAACGTATTGTTGCCATCAAGGATAAAAAGATGGGTTTACATCATATTGCTTGAGTTTATCCCTCTACATCATGTCATCTTACTTAAAGCATTACTACGTTCTTATGAACTTAATACTCTGTTGCATGCTGGATAGCGGTCGATGTGTTGAGTAGTAGTAGATGCAGGCAGGAGCCAGTCTACTTGTCATGGAGGTGATGCCATATTCATGATCATTGCCTTAGTTATTGTCATAACTTTGCACTTATCTATCAATTGCTCAACAGTAATTTGTTTACCCACCGTATGTTTTCTTTCAAGAGAGAAGCCTCTAGCGAAACCTATGGCTCCCGGGTCTATTTTCTATCATATATTTTCAGATCTATAAACCAAAAAAACCCAAAATACCTTGCTGCATTTTATTTATATTACTTTAGTTTCCTCTTTCATTTATCTTTTGTACCTATCTCTACTAGATCTCACTCTTGTTCGTGACCATGAAGGGATTGTCAACCCCTTTTTCGTGTTGTGTGCAAGTGTTTGTTAGTTTGTGCAGGTGCATATACTGGAGACTTGCTTGTGCCTCCTACTGATTGATACCTTGGTTCTTAAGCGAGGGAAATACTTATCTCTACTTTGCTGCATCACCCTTTCCTCTTCAAGGGAAATATCAACGCAAGCTCAAGAAGTAGCAGTTGGCGTGGAGTAGAGGTCGAGGGCGCCACTAAGGGGATTCGCTCCTTGATGCTCTCCCTCCAGAAGATCGCTCGCCACCTCCTTGTCAGTCTCCATGATGGCAGTTTCACCGTTGGAGCCTGCCAACGGTAGTTGGGGGCTAGATCCGGCAACATCTGAAGAAGTTGGGTCTTCCTCAATGTCTCTTTCCTCATCGCTCTCTTCAGCAACCTTGGCCTTCTTCTGGTGCCTTCCCACCAATGGCACCTCGTCCCTGCAAGGCCAAGTCATTCGAGACAGTTAAAATCGCCAACAAATACTTAAAATATGATGATGGAAGGATGGAGTGCTTAATCTTCTTCCTCATTAGGATGAATGGGGACAGACAAGTCGTAGAGCACCATCCCTTCGGCGCTGGCAGTGGTTGGAGCTGGCATAGGGCTCCTGCCTGTTTTCTTCCTGAAGAGGCTGGGGGCTGTGAAGCACCCATCTCCTCGGTTGTTGAAGGAATTGGCTACCGGGAGGCAGTAATGTGGGAAGGTTGTCGTCGAGTAGGCTGGGCCCGGGAAGCCTTGCCAGCTGCCTTTCTAACGCCAAGCTCACTACTTGCCGGATCAATGTGCGTGGCTTTCTTGTTACTGGGCCTCTTCGCGATGGCGGCCCTGACGCGGGGAGAAGGAATGATACATCTGCAACGTATCTATAATTTATGAAGTATTCATGCCATGTTTACAACAATTCTATATGGTTTTGGTATGATTTGAATGGAACTAACCCAGACTAACATTGTTTTTTGTGCAGAAATAAAAGTTCTCCAAATGGGATGAAACTTTTTCACAATTTTTTTTGGAACAAAAGAGGCACTAGAAGCTTTGTGGGAGGACCACAAGGTGAAGGAGGTGTCCACTGCCCACCAGGGCACTCTAGGGGCCTAGGGCGCGCCATGGTGCCTAGTGGGCCCACCTTAGCCCATGTGAGTGTGAGGCCGATGCCAAAAAATCCTATAAATACAGAAACCCCCAGAAATAACCCTGGATGAGAAGTTCCATCGCCGCAAGCCTCTATGGCCATGAAATACCATCTGGAGCCCTGTTCCGGCACTCTTCCAAAGGCAGAAATCATCACCGGAGGCCATCTTCATCATCCCGACGGCCACCATGATGAGGAGGGAGTAGTGCACCCTCAGGGCTGAGGATTTGTACCAGTAGCTACGCGTTTGATCTCTCTCTCTCTCTCTCATGTTCTTGATTTGGCACGATCATAATGTATCGCGAGCTTCGTTTATATAGTTGGTTATGGGTTTTCCCCTCTCTATCTTGTTGTGATGAATTGAGTTTTACCTTTGAGATTTCATTATTACCAGTTTGAATAATTTTATGGATTTGAGAACACTTGATGTACGTCTTCGTATGAATACCCGTGGTGATAATGGGATATCATATTGATTCACTTGATTTATGTTTTGGCACTCAACTCGCGGATTCCCGATGTGACATTGGAGTAATCTATGCATAGGAGTTGATGCACGTTTTCGTCTTTATTTCTCTGGTAGAAATCTTGGGGCACTCTTCGAGGTTCTTTGAGTTGGATTGGATACTATGAATCTGAAGTTGTTTGATGCATATTGTATAATCAACTCATAGATACTTTTGGTGACATTGGAGTATCTAGGTGCCATTAGAGTTGGTTGATGTATATCATATGGTGTTATTTTAGTACGAACTCTAGGGTTGTTTGTGACACTTATAGGAATAACGAGTAGCTCAATAGATTGATCGAAAAAGGTAAATTTGAGGTGCTTTCGTTCCCTACAAACAATTTCATCTTATGTTCCGCTAGATAAGAACTTTGGAGTGACTCTTTGTCGCATGTTGAGAGATTGTTATATGTTTCAATTATGTTAGCACTATTGAGAGATTGCACTGGTGAAAGTATGAACCCTAGGCCTTGTTTTCAAGCATTGCAACACCATTTGTGCTCTGTTTTATCACTTGCTACCTTGCTGTTTTTTATTTTCAGATTACAAAAACCTATATTTACTATCCAAACTACACTTGTATCACCATCTCTTCGCCGAACTAGTGCACCTATGCAATCGGCCATTGTATTGGGTGTGTTGGGGACACAAGATATTTCTTGTATTTGGTTGCAGAGTTGTTTGAGAGAGACCATCTTCATCCTACACCTCCCACAGATTGATAAACCTTAGGTCATCCACTTGAGGGAAAATTGCTACTATCCTACAAAACTCTGAGCTTGGAGGCCCAACACGAGTCTATAAAAATAAAGTTGTGTAGTAGACATCAAGCTCTTTTCTGGCGCCGTTGCCGGGGAGGTGAGTACTTGAAGGTATATCTTTAGATCTTGCAATTGAATCTTTTAGTTTTGAGTTTTATCACTACTTTGGTTTATTGAAAAAAACTACAAAAAATGGAATTGAAGTTGCCTCATATTATTCGTCTTTATCGTGTCTTTCTTGAAAATGATGGAAAGGAAAACTGTGCTCAATTGATAGAAGAAGAATTCAATAAAATGCTTGGCATAAAATCTTTGAATGATGAGCATGATTGCAATTTTGTTAGTATGCTTGCTATGAATATCCATGATGCTAATGATATGCAAAGACATAAGCTTGGGGATGCTATATTTGATGAAGACGATATTTTTAGTCCCCCAAGTTTTTATGAGAAAAATTATTATGATGATAACATGTGTCGGTGCAACAAACCCTGGGTCTGTTGCCCATACTGTGCATAGGGACAAGAGCAAGATCGAAGCACCAGCCAAGTCAGAGTTCAAAGGACCAAGAGATTGGAAGGACCAACATGCAAATCAGAAGGATCAAGATCAAGCCAGAGAAGCAGAACATCACCAAGAGAAAAGCCTCCCTTGGTAGGCAGGCGAGCCCGGCAAGAGGCAACGTCACCCGCAGAAGTAGGCGACCAAAGCACCTTGACAAGGCCTGCTAGGGCTCGCGGAGGCAAAACCACCTCACCAACCACTCCATCACGACCCACGTCATCGATCAGTGTGGTGTCAAGCCGCAAAGTTACTGAGTGGCAGTCATTCGCCACATGGTTGCCTCTCCTTACAGGTAAAACCCACAGACGACACCCATCATGCGACATGTCAAGCAAACAGGTGCGGAGCTGGCAAGATAGCTCGGCAAGCCTTGCCGGGCAACCAGCGATGTGACACTAAGTGGTGCATTTGATGTGCACTGTCAGCCCGCAGAGTTAGGTATGATAGCACTGTTTCCTATCATATCAGTGCATAATGACTACTTTGCCATTGTGGTGACCCCTTGATCTATAAAAGGAGGCCCGTGGCAACTGTAGAAAGGGTTAGAAGGTTGGATAACTCACACCCCCATGCGCGCGTAGTCGCTGCTGCCCCAAGGCAAACCCTGTCGGGCAAGTGTACTACGCTCACCACCACCTTTTCCACCATCAGTCCACCAAAGCAGGAGTAGGGTTTTACGCCTCGCGGCGGCCCGGGCCTGGGTAAATTGCTTGTGTGATCCCTGTCACGCTGCCCCACACTCTTCTGCTCTTTGTGCAACGCGTCGCCCCCCTGCCGAACCAGCAAGGGGCCTCTTGGTCCCATAGGTGGTCGTGGTTTCCCGCGACAACATTCCTCCTATTTATGATTATTATATTGATGAAAGTGGGTTTGGAAGAGTGTCAACTCTAGGTACTAATGATCCCACTATTTTGGAGGGTGCTGAATCTTATTGTAATAATTATGAAAGTGGATTCGGAGAGGTCATGACTTTATTTAATGATGAATCCACTATTTTGGGAGAGGTTTCAATTGATTATGACAACAAAGTTCCTATCTATGATGATTATGGTGATGACATGTATGCTACAAATATTAATGATAACTATGAAACCATTCATCATGATTTTTATTTTCAATTTGATTATGGCAATCAAGTATCTCATGATAGTTATTTTGTTGAGTTTTCTCCCACCACTATTCATGAGAATAAATTTGCTTATGTGGAGAGTAATAAAATTTCTATGCTCATGTCTCATGAAAAAAATGCTTTATGTGATAGCTATATTGTTGAATTCATTCATGATGCTACTGAAAATTATTATGAGAGAATAATATATGCTTCTACATATCTCAATAATATCAAGTTTCCTCTGTATGTGTTGAAAGTTTTGAAGTTATGCATGTTTTGCCTTCCTATCTGTCTGTGTTGTGGGAACCGGGGTACCCAGACTTGCCTGCCTGTGGCCAACGGCGTGGCTCCATTGTCGGCCTTGTACGGCCCATCTTCAGCACCAACAACACAAGACCCTCGCGAGGCGGACGACACCAAGACCTGCAGAAGGAGCGGCCTCCTTAGGCTGGCTCCCGAGGAGCGGAGATTTCTATGCAAGCCCTCACCTCATGAGGTTCGGGCGACGCAAGCCATGACGACCAAGGCCAGGTGGGCGCCAGCAGGCGCAGTACAACAGATTTCCTCTTCGGTGCTAAAGAGGCAAGCGCAGGCGCAGAGTCTTGAGGAATCAACCAAAGGTTTCCATTTCTATGCTACAATACCAAGAACGCCAGGACGGTAGGACAGAGGTCATTGCCAAGCCCAGCACGACGTTACGACCAGAAGCTTTGCAGACGAAGACCATCTTTCGTTAGGATAAGATGTACTAGTTGTCCCCCTTCAAATTTGGCCGTTGTAGGATCCCTTCCCGCCTTCATTTTGGGAAGAGGAACAAGGTCACTATAAATATAGCCTACCCACCACCATAGACAGGGGATGGATCCGGATCGAGACCATCCTCGCCAGCTCACACGAACACAAGAACACGCCTCCTGAGGCTGTTCTTCCACTTTACTAGTTCCTACTCAGCCCACCTTGAGGCCAATCTACCACAAAGCAGGAGTAGGGTTCTACACCGCAAGGTGGCCGAAACCTGGGTAAACTACCGTGTCCCATTTCCTTCTAGTTCATCGAGCTAGGCCGTGAGATCGAAGAGTTGGCAGACTGGGGAGGTTGAGTTCTTCGCACGCACCCTAGAGTTCGAATCTATCTTGGGTCTGCGGAGCCCCGAATCCGACATTTGGCGCGCCAAGTAGGGGTGCGTCGAATATTCACGTCTTCACCTGTTGTACCCCGTCCGCGCCGTTCGACTCCAATGGCGGGCGCCGCTCCACTGACCGGACTGACTAGCGCGTTCGGAGGCGCCATGGGCCTCTGGGCTTTCCACCCCCGCTTCGCGGCGAGTGCCATTGCCGCCCAAGTTCAGGCCAGAGCTGCTGCCTCGATACGACGGCGCGACATATCCGACGGGGTTTCTCTAGGCGTACGTGGAGGCTATTTGGTGGACGGCGGTGATGACAAGGCCATGGCAAATTAGCTACCCATGGTTCTTACGGGTGTGCTGCGCGCCTAGCTCCTGGGCTTGCCGGAGTCTTCAATGGCCTCTTGGGAGGAGTTGCGCGGCCTCTTCACCACGTGCTTCGTGGCGCCAGTGCCCCACGCCGTCACGGCCCTCCTCGGTGGCTCGCAGGCGCCGATCTCGGACCGCCACGTCAAGTAGCTCTTCCGCCAGATGGGCGCTGCCCACATGTAGCAGGGAGCTCCTCCGGGAAGGGTGGCGCCTAAGGCCGACCTCACCTTCGACTCAAGGGACCACCCCGTGACCACGGCCGGCGCCGGCGTGCTCCCGATGCTCTGCACCCCCACCATTTATAATGTAGAAGTCACCAGGACCCTCATCGACAGCGGCGCCGACCTCAATGTCCTCTCCGTTGAAGCATTCGGCTTGCTTAACGTGCCCCACAGCCAGCTCTGCCCCACCAAGCCTTTCTCTGGGGTCGTTGACGGATCCACCTGCCCCCGGGGCAGATCCGCCTCCCCGTCACCTTCGGCACCCGCGACAACTACCGTACCGAGCTCATCGACTTCGACATCGCCCGCATCAACCTCCCGTATAACGCCATTCTCGGGTACCCGGCCTTGGACAAGTTCATGGCGGCAACCCATCCTGGCTACAACCTCATGAAGATGTCGGGAAGCAACGACGTCCTCACCGTGGCAGGTGACACCAAGGACGCACTCTCAGCCCTCAAGCTTGCCTTTAGGGCTGTGGAGGCCGCGGAGACAAGCAGGGGGGGAGCCCCGAAGGGTCCGGGGGCTACACCAGCAAAGAAGAAGCAGCTCTTCTCTCAAGATCGGGCCGAAACAAAGCAGGTGCCGATGGATGAAGACGAGGGGTCGGGCTCTACCTTCACCATAGGCGCCGGCCTCCCTCCGAACAAAGAGGAGGCGCTGGTCAGCTTCCTCCATGCGAACAAGGACATGTTTGCGTGGGAGGCGGCGGACCTAGTCGAGGTCCCACGTGGGGTAATCGAGCACCACCTGATGGTGTGCCCCAATGCACGCCCGGTAAAGCATAAGGTGTGGAGGAAAGCCCCGAAGAAGCAGTCATTCATCATCCAGGAGACCCGCAAGCTGCAGGAGGCTGGAGTCATTCGGGAAGTGGGGCAACCAGAATGGCTTGCGAACCCGGTCATCGTCCCAAGAAGGGCGGGAAGGAGCGCATGTGCATTGACTTCACCAACCTCAACAAGGCATGTCCTCAAGATCCCTTCCCTCTCCCGCGCATCGACCAAATTGTTGACTCCACCGCCGAGTGTGATTTACTTTTCTTCCTGGACGCCTTCTTGGGGTATCACCAAATCAAGATGGCGGTGCATGACGTTGAGAAGACGGCTTTCCTGACCGCGTGTGGGTTGTACTGCTACACGTGCATGCCGTTCAGGCTGCGCAATGCTGCAGCAACCTTCCAGCGGCTAATGCACATCGCCTTGGGCCTGCAGCTCGGGAGGACGCCGAGGCATACGTCGACGACATATTGGTGAAATCTCGGGAGGTGAGAACGCTTATCGAGGATCTGGAGGAGACTTTCGCCAGCCTACGCACGGTAAACCTGCGGCTCGACCCAGAGAAATGTGTGTTCGGCATCCCATCTGGCAAGCTGCTGGGCTTCCTAGTATCACACAGAGGGATCGAGGCCAACCCAGAGAAAGTCAAGGTCATAGAAAGGATGAGCCCGCCGCAAACCCTCAAGGAGATGTAGAAGCTGTCGGGCTGCGTAACCTTGCTCTCTTCATCTCCAAGCTGGGGTAGCGCGCCCTCCCCTTCTTCAAGCTGATGAAAAAGAAGGGCCCGTTCGAGTGGTCTCCGGAGGTTGACGCGGCCTTCCAAAACCTCCAGAAGTACCTCACCAGCCTGCTGGTGATGGTAGCGCCGCGCCCCTTGAACCTTTGGTTCTCTACCTGGCCGCCACGCCCCACTCTGCCAGCGCAACGCTGGTGGCGGTCCATGAGGAGCACCCAGTCAAGGGCTTGCGGGGCAGCACCTCGCGCCCGATTGAGGCGCCGCAGCCTCGAGACCACACTCCTGAGGCCTCGGCCGCCCAACCGGCCGGTGGGGCTCCTAAGGATGGCGCCCACGAGGTCGTGGCAGCCCCGACAGATGACAAGGCTCCTGAGGCCCCCCAGCCTCGCGAGGAATGGGACCACGCTAATGCCTCCACCCTCGTCGAGCACCCGATGTACTACGTCAGCACGGTGCTGCGTGATGCGCCCGCGCGCTACCCCATGCCACATAAGCGGCTGCTCGCGCTCCTCGTCGCCTCCTGAAAGCTATGCCACTACTTACAAGGCCACCCCATCAAGGTTGTCTCAGCTTACCCCCTAGAGAGGGTGCTCCGGAGCCCTAACACCACAGGGAGGGTCATCGAATGGAACATTGAACTGCATGGCTTCCAGTTGGAGTTCAGCACCACCAGGATCATCAAGGGTGCGGCCCTTGCTGACTTCGTGGTGGAATGGACTGACGTTCCCAACCGAGAAGTGTGAGAGGACCATTCCCTCTCACCCGGAAATGAAGCACCAGATGGTTGGGTCATGTACTTCGACGGTGCATTCGCGCGTCAGGCCGCGGGGCTGGAGTCGTGCTCATCTCGCCCACCCAGGACAAGCTCTAAACGCCGTGCAGCTCTGCTTCCAGCAAGGCGAGAAGGTCTCCAACAACATCTTGGAATACGAAGGCCTGATCGCCAGCCTCAAGACTGCAGCAACTTTGGGGGTGACTCCCAACTCCTCGTCAGCTTCTCCAACAAAGCATACAAGCCAAAGGATGAGCACATGGAGGCATACCTCAAGGAGGTACATAAAATCAAGAAACTATTCTTGGGCCTGGAACTGCAGCACGTGCCACGTGACACGAACAAAGAGGCAGACGACATTGCCAAGAGAGCGTCTCAGTGACTACCACAACAGCCTGGCGTCTTTGAGGAACGGCTTTTCAAGCCATCGACAGCACCCCCGGCTGCGGGACCAGCATCGCCTCAGGAGGAGCTTCCTCCAGTACTCCCCTCAGTCGCCCCAGCTTGCGGCCCAACCTTGGGAGCCTGCTTGTTCCTCGCGCTTGAGCCGAGGAGGGGTGCTGGACCGAGGAATTCAAGGCGTACCTGCTCCAAGGTGCTTTGCCAGAGAAGGAGGAGGACGCAGAGCGTGTGGCCTGCCAAGCCACCGCGTACTACATCCAAGACGGTGAGCTCTACCGAAAGTGGCCAAACGATGTTTCTCTGCGATGCATCTCTAGGGAGCAGTGATGCGAGCTGTTGGCCAACATACATGGCGGGGACTGCGGGCATCACTCCTCATCGCGCACCCTTGTGGGCAAGGCGTTCCGCAGCGGATTCTACTGGCCCACAGTACTCAATAATGCCACCGAGCTGGTAAGATCCTGTGATGCCTGTCAATTCCATGCCAAGCAGATCCACCAGCCCACTCAGGGCCTCCAAACCATCCCTCTCTCATGGCCGTTAGTGGTCTGGGGGCTGGATATCCTAGGCCCGTTCCCTCGAGCGCCCGGGGCTACCGCTACCTCTACGTCGCCATCGACAAGTTCACCAAGTGGGCCGAGGTAGAGGCCGTCCACACCATCCCGGCCGGCTCGGCCGTCAAGTTCATCAAGGGCCTCGTGAGCTGTTTCGGGGTCCCTAATCGCATCATCACCGACAATAGCTCGCAGTTCACCAGCAACCTTTTCAAAACATATTGCGATAACCTTGGAACGGAGATATGCTACGCTTCGGTGGCACACCCACGGAGCTACACCAACGCAGAGGTCCTGAGAGGCCTCAAGGCAAGGACCTTCAAGAAGCAGCTCGAGGCCTGCGGCTGGGGCTGGCTCGATGAGCTCCAGTCCGTGCTATCGTCCATCCGCACCACCACGACCAAGCCGACGGGCGAGACTCCATTCTTCCTTGTCTACGAAGCTGAAGAGGTTCTCCCTCACGAGGTCGGGCATCGCTCCGCGTGGGTCTTGGCGTTTGATGAGGCACGCCAGGACGCCTCACGAGGGATGGACCTCGTGCTAGGGAGGAACGTCGCCGCCAGGCCTCGCTCCGAGCAGCAAGGTACCAGCAGGCGCTGCGGCGGTACCACAGCAGCAGCATCCGCTCCAGGATGCTCGAGGTGGGTGATCTCGTCCTGAGGTGGGTGCTCTCTAGGGAAGGGTTTCATAAGCTCTCGCCCATGTGGGAGGGCCCGTTCAAGATCGCCTGCGTCTCTAGGCCTGGAGCCGCGCACCTGGAGACGCAGGATGGGATCCCCATCCAGAATGCCTGGAACATCCAGCACCTCCGGAAGTTCTACCCATGAAGCAGGGCCCCACGCCTATGAAGGTCTCCGCTCGTGACACTCTCCCGTAATGATGAGTTGGGGCTATACACGCCCCGGAGTCTCCTGAGCGCCGCCCTTGGGCCTCACAGGGGCTGCCACCCACATCCTAGTGGAGGCCCCAAGCTCCATGCTGGTGGGAAGACAAGAAGACTAGTCTAGGTGCCGGACACAGCTGTTCTTTCGCTTGCTTTCTGTAGATGGTTTGCAACTTCTTGAATGAAATTTGGAGCTTTCGTGTCTTTCGCTCGCCAGGGTTGGAATTTTTCTCTCTTACTGTTTGTGTTCACCTTTCTAACGGAGTCTTAGGAGGAGCGGCAGTTGCCCGTCGCTCTTCCTCGTGCGTCCCGCATGCGGGGTCTAGGTACGGTGTGCACGCCTGGGATTGCCCACGACCACACCTCGCTGGAACCTTGCTGCCCCGGCTTGGCGCCCTTAATCCTCGCGAGACGCCCTCGAGCGAGCTGATGGACATGCGCGCCCTCTTAAGTCTGTGCCCCTGGGCACTGCGACGTGGCGCGCTAGCCACAACCAGTCCACGCTCAGGAGCTTGTCCGAGGTAGGACGAGGCACCTTATGAGGCTTTCTAACCTTGCAGCTACATGATGTCTCTTGAGGCCCAACGACCCTCGGGTCCTCAAGAAAGAAGCTCCGGAAGATGCCCCTGGAAAGGCACACCCTCGCGACGCAAGAGTCGACCGCAAGCACATCGAGCTAAGTACCCTAATCGCACCTGGTGGAAACACGGGTGTCGGTGTCAAAACCGGAAGATCCGGGTAGGGGATCCCGAAGTGTGCGTCTGAGGATCGAAGGTAACAGGAGGTAGGGGACATGATGTTTACCCAGGTTCGGGCCCTCTTTATGGAGGTAATACCCTACTTCCTGCTTGATTGACTTCGACAAGATTTGATCTACCTCGAGATCGTGATGGCTAAACCCTAGATGTCTAGCCTGTATGATTATGATTGCCCCTACGGTCTAAAGCCTTCGGTTTATATAGACACCGAGGGGGCTAGGGTTATATAGAGTCAGTTTACAGAGAAAGGAATCTTCATATCCGAAGGCCAAGCTTGCCTTCCACGCCAAGGAGAGTCCCATCCGGACACGAGAGAAGGTCCTTGATATTGTATCTTCACGGCCCACCAATCCGGCCCACATCACACAGCCCAGATCCCGGAGGACCCCCTAGTCCAGGACTCCCTCAGTAGCCCCCGAACCAGGCTTCAATGATGATGTGTCCGGTGCGCAGATCGTCTTCGACATTGCAAGGCGGGTTCCTCTTCCGAATACTCCATGGAAATTTGAAAAAAAAGAACCACATTCGACCCTTTGACGATGATGCAGTATCCGGCTCTTACATCCTCGGTCCTGCCGGGTAGGCCCTCCATGATACTCCGGATGGCTTCGGCTTTGCATTAAACATCATATCCTTTGGCTTCCGCGCCTCCGTCGCCTCGGTTTCCACATGTCAGATGAATACGAAAGGTCCAAGCATTTTTACAGATAACACCCTGACGGCGTACGGAAGGCGTCTATTTAAGGAGATTAGATCTCCGATGCCTTTCCACACCAGGAAAAAATCTTAGAACTTGCTACAAGAAACCACGCAAACATGGCCAACGCTCCCAGTTCTTCCTCCCGTCCCCACGGTCCTCAAAAAGGCGATTAGGAGAGCTTCTCGGTACCCCATGCCCAACTGACCAAGCTTCAGGTGCAGGGATACCTCCCTCCCGCGGATCTAGTCCCTGTTCGGGCGGGATTAACTTCTTTCAATGGCGAAGCCCTGGCAGAAAATTTCCTCAATCCATCGGAAGGGGAGCGAGTGTGCTTCGTTTCTTTTTTCTCAAGAGGCATTGGATTTCCAATCCACCCTTTCCTCCGAGGTCTCCTGGAGTACTATGGACTCTAGCCACACAATCTCATGCCGGGCTCCATACTACACATCTCGGGCTTCGTGGCTCTTTGTGAGTTGTTCCTAGGCTGCGAGGCCCATTTTGAATTATGGAGGAAGCTTTTCTGCCTTGTCCCCCGCTCCCAAAAGGGATCCATATTCGAGGTGGGCGGTGCCGAAGTATGGCGCGTTGGCGGGATAGGATACTTGTCCTGCACTTCGAAGAAGGCATCCGAAGAGTGGCCCTTGGAGTGGTTTTATGTTGAAGATGTTGTTCTCCCAGACCCAATCCGACGAGGCCTACCCGAATTTTCCAATTCTTCGTTAAAGAAGCACCACAGCTGGCGCCCCCGAAGCCTCGAGGAGGAAGATAGTGTGGAGGTTAAGAAGTTAATGGACAAGATAAAGACACTTGCCCAATCCAGATTGTCCATCATTGAGGTAGTGGCGCTCTCAATAACGCGAGGCATTCATCCACTCCAATCCAGAGGACTCCCCATGTGGCACTACAACGGGGAAGACGACACATCATGCTGCGGGTGCAAGGGTGCGAACAACTTTGCCGCCTTGGCTGCTATGCTAGCTGATCTTTATAAATGGGAGAAAGAAGAGTTCACTCACCTTAAGTGCCGAGAGGGCTTTTCCATGTACAACCCTCCTAGCTGGGTAAGCCTTCGCTCGGTAATTTTAGTCAATCCTCTTCCTGAGTCGTAACCAGTTGAACTTAATCCGACCATTTTTTTTATCAGGAATGGAGGAAGGTTGCCGCGGGGATCTACAGCCCTGCTCCGCAGCCGAAGGACCATATTTGGGACCTGGATCCCGGATTCAAAGAGGATCTGGATATATTCGTAGAGCTCAAGGAGGAGGTCTTCTATCAAGCGAGTTACGACGGCACGGAAGTGGTGTCACGACCGGATTTTTGGGATATAAATTCCCAGAAAAACGGCCTGTGCGCTCATCAGCCCCAGGATTACTGTTAGCTGATGAGGTACCAACTTGATACAAGAATTCCAAGCAAGTACAAAAATTTGTAGTACAAGACCATTTAGGCTTAGGAGTACAACACTTGGTTACTAGTGGTTGAGGGCGGAAGCGGTTGGATACGTCTGCGTCTATGGGACTCCATTTCCCACAAGAACAGCTGACCAGGATAACTCCTATCTTCGCGAGGCTGCAAACGTCAATGCGTAGATTCCGAGGTTGTCACCGCGATGCTTATCTCCAAGCAAGGAATCTGGCCAAGACAATAGCCAGGGACAAGCCAGTGAATACGTTTGAATGTACTCGCAAACATTAAGAACACGGGTATAATATATCAAACATGCTCCGGGTTAATTAGATGATCACACGTCTGTCACGAAATATACGAAAGACCAAGATGCACACATATGGTTAAAAATATACCAAAACAAAATACTGGGTGCCAAACGAGTGTCCGAATGACTCCTCGAGCGGAAAATGCAGAATAGTAATACTGGTGCCCAACGAGTGTCTGAATGACTCCTCGAGCGGAAAATGCAGAATAGTAATACTGGTGCCAAACGAGTGTCTGAATGACTCCTCGAGCGGAAAATGCACAAATAATAATGCCGCAGTCGGGCGTCGGGGCGACACCACATAAAGGGCTTATAAGAGAATAATCACAGTGAATATCCAGGAGGTAGAACCATCCCAGGGATACTCAATAATATACGTAATATAAATGGTTAGTCCAAAAATAAATAAGGATCAAAATCCACATGTGCCACAATCATAAACAATATATAGTACAGTCGTTTCTCCATCCAAAAAAACCCGATAATTTAGTCAAGCCGTATCTCCATCCGAATACCGTTACTACGTTCTAGTTAAATCGTTCTCCATCCGAATACCGTTACTGAGTTCTAGTTAAATCGTTCTCCATCCGAATACCGTTACTGAGACTCAACTCAGACTGTGGTCTTTACTCAAGAACATGACTATCCAACAGGATATATCCTCTGCAGAGGGAGTACCATTTTCCACGAGTAACGGGATTACTCAGTCCCTTGGGACTAATTCCGTCTACGGTCTTTTGATTGAAAACACGCCTGACCTGCACACACCAGCTTAACTCACCAGTGTCTGGAATCACCCACGACACCTGCCAAGCAAAACTCTAAGTGGGGAGGCTACAACCTCGACGTAGCATGGGATCACAAAATTTATACCGCGCGCAAACTGGGGAGCTACCCCTTCGGCTACAACCGAAACACCCATGCCCCCGGACCGGATGACTGGCTTTAATCCATGGCCATGGGACCCTCATCACGGCCTCTCTGTACGGTGTGTGCTTTGGAAAGGGGTTGACAACCTACTGAACCATACCCTGTCCCCTGCAGGGACGAGTGGTGGTACCAACAAAGAAGGAAGCTATTGATCAAGACTCGGTCTACAACCGACTCAGGTGGTCCAAGTATCCACCAACAACATTACTACTAGTGAAATAAATCACCACTCCTCGAGCCTCACCATGCCATGCCGGGCATACTCATCTCGACGAGGGATTAGGGACAAGCTCGTGTCTACCCAAGACCACGACTTTCCCGGCTTCCTACCGGTGTGCAAGAGAAGCTCACGAGGATGACCCAAATCATTAGTGTATCCATTGCTGACCACAAAACAACTCCAAAGTGCACTCATGCACGAGACCATATCGATATATAAAGCTATCACATACTCCAAGTCCAAAGGTGTTGTGATCGTATCAAAACACCACAACAAAAATATTATGCCAGAGTTCAGAAATGCTTGCCTTCAAGAGTATGCATAGGATGCAGTTTTTGGAAGCTTCCCTTTTCCTCCAAAATCCTATTTTGCAAATATACAAATAACAAATATTTCAAACACAGTACCAAAAGTTGTCTCAAATATTTTTGAAATAAATCTTAAAATAAACTAGATGAAAATTGAGAGAGGTAGGAAAAAGAATTAACTCATTTGGAGTTTTATTTTAAAAGTTATAGCCAGTCAAAGTTTGGTCAAATCTCTGTTTTTAAATAAAACCAGAAAAGAAAACGATTCAGAAGAAAATACGCTTTCGCAGTAGAGGAGACGCACTCGGGAGTTTGCGCCTTCACTTAAACAGAGGGAGCGGTCGCGCGGGTCACTGACAGTGGGTCCAGAGGGCCCACTGGTCAGGTTTGACCGTTTCTTCCCTCCTTCTCCTCTCTTCTGCCCGACGGGAGCGGGGCTCCGGCGATCGCCGTCGACGAACGGCAGCGCTTCACGGGCTTCCAAGGGCGGAGATTGAACGGCTAGACCGAGGCGGTCCTTTGGGTGGTTGATGGGTCGTCGGAGGTGGAAGGAATCGCCGGCGGCGAGCTCCGCAGCGGAGAAAAGCTACGGTGGTGAAGTGACATTTGGGTTCCCGTGATCCTTGGCCGAAGCTGAGGTGCTAGGCAGCTCCGCACGACTACGGGGAAGTTCTTTGTGGCGCTGGTTGGGCGAAAGAGCGGCTGGTTGCGACGAATCGCACTGGGGCTTGGCGGCGGCCGAGCTGGCCGGAGTTGAGGAAGATGGCCACTACGGGTCGATCTACTGCGTGGGAAGCTCTACGGGGAGTGTCTGATGTCGCCTGAAGCCTTGAACGAGCTCGGGGTTCCCTTTTATAACTTGACGAGGCTGGCTCCGCGGCGGCAGAAGATAAGATCGCCGGCGACCACTTTCCTGTAGTTGCAGGGTATCGTGGCGGCGACGAACGCGTTCCGACGAGCGGGAGGATAAGCACGGCCTGTGCTCCGGGGCAGCTGGCGTGCGCTGGTGGTTTGGGCGGCGGCGCCCGCGGCGGAATCCTCTATCGACGCCGGCGTGCTGCCAAGGCGGCGCTGCAGAGTGCCAGGGGGAGCTTGGAGGGTACTGGAGAGAGGGCGAGTGCCTGGCGGGGTTCGGCAGGCGAGCAAAGGTTAGAGATGGGACGCGACGAGGGCGGCAGTGCGGCGTGTCAGCGTAGTGCGCGCGCGTGCAAAACGTGCGCTCTAGGCGCGCCCAGAGCACGCACGGCACCTGCTCGATGAAATGCCAGCGCGCTCTAGAGCTCGAGGGTGGAGCTGGCACTGCACAGGATGGAGGTAGGGGTAACAAGGCACTCAGTGGACAAGGTGGGTAGGTCAGGGGTTCAAGTCCACGATGCAAACCCGAGAGCTTGCCAAAAATGACTGTGCACACCAGGTGTTCGACAGAATGTCATATGCACTTCGGCAACTCTTGGAGTGGCCAACATCTTCAGATCAGTGTCTCTTTAGATGCAGGAGATGGTGGTAAGATTAGTTTGGCAAAAATGGAAAGTTGATAGTGCAAGAATTTTAGAAAACCAGTTTTGGGCAGAAACTAAAGGCTGACATTGCATGCACCAAAAATATGCCAAAGGGTCCAATCTCCTGGACTTAAGAGTTTGGTAGGGAGGACTATAGGTAGGAAAAAACTCAAAGGTATTAGAGCAAAATAAAAATGGGTTGCAGTACAAATCACCAAACTGGACCAGAATGGAAATGAAGATGATTCACTTAAATTTTTCAAAGAACATTACTGGGTTTTTGCTTGAAGATGAATTGTATGCATCCATTGACATCTTCAAACCCTTGGAAGAAATTTTAAAGAAATATTTAAATGGGTTGTAGTGTAAAATACCTACTGGACCAGATTTGAAAAATTGATGTGGAGCTCAAAATCTCCAATGACCAAAAAATGTTTTTGCATAAAAGTGATGGGGAAAACTCACATGACATCCCCAAATTTTGGTGAAATTTCTAGAAGCATTTATCAAATGGTTGCAGTGCAAAAAGGAGCTCCAAATTTATGAAAGATCATTTTAAAAGAATTAAAACTCATGAAAAATAATTTTGCAAATAAATCCACTGATAAAGGATTGATTTTATAAAGAGGGCACACAAGTCCAAAAATACTATTTGAAGGTTTTTTCCCACTTGAAGCAAAAATCCAAAAATCATAAAAGGTAAAACTGGACAAATGGAAAAGTTTTATTTCCTGGCAACATTTTAATAAATAAATAAAAACAAGGCCAAAATTTTGGGTGTCACAAGTGGCCATTATAGCCGATTACCCCGGCCTTCTCCCCACTTCCCACGTAAGTACCCAGGAGACATCTCCTCCAAAAGAGTTTTCTCATTGCGCCTCACCTACCGCATTGTCTCGTGCTTCAAAGGGGTGGCACACGTCTCGCCACGCCGCATCAGAAGTGTCCCTTAAGAGGGTGATGCCTACACGGGGCGGGTCTTCGAAAAGAAAGGAGGACAGCGATACTGCCAAGCCCCCACCCTCATTAAAAAGGTATGGTTTTTTAATGTGCCCATGGCAGAGGTACCGAATTTTGATGTTTCCTGCTGCGCCACATTTTTAGGAAAAGCATACGCTGGACTGTGTCCGGGGACCTTACCGGGCATGCATCACCCAATCCGACCCCGGATCCCGCCCCAAGGGCTGGGATTGACACAGGTGAAATGCCGGATTGTCCTCTCCTTGAAGATTCAGATGATGTATCTGTTACCAACTCCGAAGTGGAGAGTGCAATGAACCATCGGCGCCGGAGAGCGGCTATGCGCGACCCAACCTTCATAGAAGAGGCATTTAACGCCTTCAGCTCAGCGGATGCATAGATCCGAGCTGCTCGGGATGGGCTCGCTGGAGCCACTCAACAGCTTTCGAAGGACATGCGGGTAAGATCATGTGTCCGTAGCCCCCGAGACTTAAAGCAGTTGACACAACTGATTTAAGGATCATTGCGTAATCAGGTACTCACAGAGAGGAACACCATGCTGTCCCAGGAGCTGGAAAAATGTCGGACCCAGCTAACTACTATCACCATCGAACTAGCAAAGTCTAAGGAGGCACCAATTGGTAATGTCTCCTACTGTTCGGAAAATAGAATCATGTGCCAGCAATGCGTTTTGAGATAAACACTGATGTATTTCCGATGGCAGCATCACCGAATCAGCTGGAAGAGGAACTGAAGACCATGCAGGCGGATAAACAACATGCCGAAAGGCAAGAAGCCACTGGTCAGCGTATACTAACGCGAACCAGGGATGAGAAAAACAAGCTACAAGATGCCAATATCAAGCAAGCCGAGGAGCTGAAATATATACGAACCCAATTGGCAGATGCCTTGAAAGAGAACAGAAGGCTGAAAGGCGGCATATTCAGTATGCTTTTTAACCCTACTTCCATATAGTCTTCTAATGGGAAGTGTAACAAGTTTGTTGCTATAGGTGTGCTGACTAGGCGGCCCAAAGGAGAGGTGTCCAGATTCCAAGGCGACCTGCTACAAGAGCTGTCCAAAGTGCATGAGCGAGCTCGAAAGGCAATGAGGAACATTGCTAAGGCTTTATGGCCGGCCGATTATCCTCCAGGAAGTATGGAAGAACTCGTGAATTTATTCAAGGGAGCTCGGTGCCGCTTTGGACTGTGGAAGATATCAGCATGCCAAGAAGGGGCATGAGAGGCCTGGGCCATGGTGAAAACACAGTACACTGGACTTGATCCAAATCATATGCCCGGGTCGGGCCTCGAGGATCAGATGGACAAGAGATTCCTGTTAGCCTGGTATATGACCAAGTAAAGATAGCCGCCAAGTTTTCGCAACAAGATTGTAAGCTAGACAACTTATTAGATGGTCTAGAAGAGGAGGAAGTTTTTGAGTCCAAGTAGTAATGTACTTTTATCGACAAAGGTATCTCCAGACAAATTATAAAACGATTGTCATGGCAGACCTTCTGCTTTAACCTCCGAAATCCAAAGTTTGGAGTGTTTCCGAATAATGTACTGGTGGGAAGCATCGAAATATGTTTGGAAACCAGGCCGTCCGGTCATATTTGCTTGAACAGACAAGTTGTATTCGGGGAGTTATGTTATATTACATTTGATCGTAAGAAACATCTTTTAGAGAGAATAGTTCCGTTAAGGGTTCCTCTCCCTGGGCCAGCATGCATTGTGCATGCCTGAGCTGTGACACTAAAAATCACGATACTTGTTGTATGTTGGGGGCTTGTATCGCCATGAGGGCAGTTCATCTTATGTCCGCCGACCTATTATTCCCTTAAGAATGGTAGCTTTTGGCTTCACCCGTTTGAGGTACACGTCTGGATGACCCGGCTGTAATAATCGCGGAGGTGCTCCCTTTATGCCCTAGCCGAACAAGCGGGGATGTAGGGCATAAGAACAGGAGCCAGACAACCTAGCTTGGCAAAAACTGAAGTCATAAAGGTGCATATAATGGCAAAGAAGAAAGATGTATGAGAAGGCGACACGTATATACGTTGAGCCTGATGCTCGAAAAATAATAATAAGCTTCTATGACAAGAAGCCCCCAGGTATTGGGGGGTATGTACATTTAAGGATGTATACCCCTTAAGTGTGCGGTTTATCCGAACAGGGGCTAGGAGTTGTATAAAAACGAAAAGAAGAAAGAGAAAAAAATAGAAAAAGGTAATGAACAATGAGTCCGGACTTAGGCGTAGAATCTTTGGAGTCTGGCAGTGTTCCATGGGTTCGGCTCTAAGCGATTGTCCGATGCATTACGAAGGTGGTAGGCCCCTCTAGTGAGAACTTCATCTATAATGAAGGGACCCTCCCATTTGGGCTTGAGCTTGTCCCTTTTCTTCTCTGGTAGGCGTAGAATGAGTTCACCGACATTATAAGTCTTCGCCCGCACTTCTCTGCTTTGTTATCTTCGAGCTTGTTGTTGATAGAATGCTGAACAAGCTTTTTCGACATCGCGCTCCTCCTCCAGGCCATCTAAGTCATCTTGCCGATCAAGCTCGGCCTCTTTCTCCTCGTACATGCGTACTCGAGGTGAGTCGTGAATAATATCGGAGGGCAAGACGGGCTCTGCGTCGTACACCATGAAGAACGGTGTGTATCCGGTCGTGCGAATGGGTGTGGTCCGCAGCCCCTAGAGTACAGAGTCGAGCTCCTCAACCTAGTGTTTATCTGACTCCTTCAAGGACCGCACTAGTCTGGGTTTAATGCCGCTCATTATCAGGACATTAGCCTGTTCGACTTGACCGTTTGTTTGAGGGTGATAGACGGAGGCATAATCGGGCTTGATGCCCAGATTAGCGTGCCAAGTTTTTACTTCGTCGGCTATGAAGTTAGAGCCATTATTGTTCATGATGTTGTGTGGGACACCATAATGGTGTACGACACCGGATATGAAATCTATCACTAGCCCGGCTTCGGCCGTTTTAACTGGTTTGGCCTCTATCGACTTAGTGAATTTATCTACCATGACCAACAGATATTTTTTCTTATGGCATCCTACACAACGCGGGACGAGGTCTTGCGCATCTGCTCGGGTTGTAGGTGAGAACAAACTGGTTCTTACTTACAAGGGCCCGAGCTGCAGCACGATGACCGCCAAGACCAGCATGGATTTCGGCCAAGAGTTGTCGCCCCTCTTCTTCGGAGATACACCTTTGAAGGACTCCGGTAGTACTTTTCTTGTAGTGCTCTCCTTCATGAACCTTGTAAGCTTTCGAGCGTCGAACGATGCATCGAGCCTCATTCTGGTCCTCGGGGAGCTCTCGCCTATTGAGGTAGGCCAGGAAGGTTCCGGTCCATGGGGCGATTACTGCAATGATTACATGAGCCAATGGTGTTATTTCGGTGGCAGAGCCCCCAATGATATCGGGATTGTGTTCGGGATCTGGTGGTATGATCGGATCCGGACTGGCGTTGCTGCTCTCATCCTGCCATACCACAGATGGCTTGAAGAGCCTTTCCATGAAGGTGTTAGGTGGGACGGGGTCGCGCTTAGCGCCCATGCGAGCAAGGATGTCCGCTGCCTGATTACTCTCTCGGGCCACGTGATGAAACTCAAGCCCCTCAAACCGAGATGATATTTTAAGAACGGCGTTGCGGTAAGCCACCATCTTTGGATCTTTGGCATCAAATTCTCCATTTATTTGGGATATTGCGAGGTTTGAATCCCCGCGCACCTTGAGGCGTTGTATGCCCATAGACACAGCCATCCGAAGACCATGCAATAAGGCCTCATATTCTATTGCGTTATTAGAGTCTATATACAATATTTGGAGCACATAACAGACTGTATCTCGGATGTCAGGACGACGCTAGCCCCAAGTCCGGCTAGCATTTTAGAGCCGTCGAAGTGCATTGCCCAGTTGGAATATGTGCCATACTCTTTAGGGAGTTTGGCTTCCGTCCATTCGGCGACGAACTCAGCCAACACCTGAGATTTAATGGCTCGGCGTGGCTTATATGTTATTTCAAACGGTAAGAGCTCAATAGCCCATTTGGCAATCCGGCCGTTGGCATCCCGGTTGTTTATGATATGATTAAGTGGTACCTCGGAAGCGACCATGATCGAACACTCTTGAAAGTAGTGCCGCAACTTCCGGGATGCCATGAAGACCGCATACGCTATCTTTTGATAATGTGGGTACCGGGATTTGCATGGCGTGAGGACCGCTGACACATAGTATACTAGTTTTTGGAGTGGGAATTTATGTCCCTCTTCCTCTCGTTCGATGATGAGCACCGCACTGACCACCTGATGTGTTGCAGATATGTACAGTAACATGGGTTCGCCGATGTTTGGCGCGGACAGGATTGGGTTGCTTGCTAACAAAGCTTTTATTTCTTCCAGTCCGGCTGTTGCAGCATTCGTCCACGCAATGTGGTTGGTGCGTCGGAGCAGGCGATACAATGGCAGTGCCTTTTCTCCTAATGTGGAGAGGAAGCGGCTCAAAGCTGCTACGCATCCAGCTAGTTTTTGTACCTGTTTGAGGTCTATTGGTGTAGCCAACTGTGACAGGGCTCAGATTTTGGCTGGGCTTGCTTCGATTCCCCTATTGGAAACGATGAACCCAAGCAATTTTCCGGTGGGAACGCCGAAAATGCACTTTTCCAGATTGAGCCGTATGTCATATCTTCGAAGGTTGTCGAATGTAAGGCGTAAATCGTCCACCAATGATTCGACATGATTAGTTTTGATGAATACATCATCTACATATGCCTCGACTGTCTTGCCAATTTGCTTTTCCAGGCATGTTTAAATCATGTGTTGGTATGTGGCGCCGACGATTTTGAGCTCGAAGGGCATGGTGTTGAAGCAGAAGGGCCCATATGGGGTGATGAATGCCGTTGTGGCTTGGTCGGATTCCTTCATCTTGATTTGATGGTATCCGGAGTATGCATCGAGGAAGCACAATGAGTCGTGTCCTGCGGTGGCATCAATAATCTGGTCGATGCGAGGTAGTGGGAAGGGATCCTTAGGGCAGGCTTTATTTAGGTCCTTGAAGTCGACACACAAGCACCAGGATTTATCCTTCTTCGACACCATGACCAGATTTGCTAGCCAATCCGGATGTTTGATATCTTTGATAAATCCGGCTTCGAGTAGCTTGGCTAACTCCTCACCCATAGCCTGTCGTTTGGGTTTGGAAAATCACCGCAGTGTTTGCTTGACTAGTTTGTATCCCTTCAGTATGTTGAGACCATTCGGCCAGCGCGCATGGGATTCCTGGCATGTCCCAGGGGTGCCAGGTGAAGATGTTCCAGTTGTCGCGCAAGAACGCGTGTAATGCAGCGTCGACAGCCGGATCCAGCTGTGCCCCAATGGAAACTGTCTTCTTGGGGACCGTCGGGTGAACTTGAAATTTGACTCTCTCGTTTGCTGGCTTGAAAGAAGTGGATTTGGGCCTTTTATCAAGAATTACGCCGTCTCTATCCACTGTGGAACACAGAGCAGTGAGCTCCTCGGCCGCCAGGGCTTCGGACAGTGCCTCGAGGGCCAGGGGTGCGGTTCTGTTTTTGGCGTGGAGTGCTATGTCCGGATCACTTGAGATAGTGATGACGCCATTGGCCCCGGGCATTTTGAGCTTCATGTACCCGTAATGAGGTATGGCTTGAAAGTGTGTGAATGCATCTCGCCCTAACAGGGCATGATATCCGCTGTTGAAAGGGCCACCTGGAAGATTATCTCCTCGGACCTATAGTTCTCTGCCGTGCCGAATACTACATCTAATTTAATTTTCCCTGAGCATCTTGCTTCTCGACTGGGGATGATTCCTCGAAAGGATGTATTTCTTTGCTCAATGCGACTCCTGTCCATTTGCATTTTATTGAGCGTTTCTTCGTAGATGAGGTTTAGCCCGCTGCCGCCGTCCATGAGAACTTTAGTGAGGATAAAGCCGTCCACATTTGGGTTTAGAACCAAAGCAGCTGGTGCTCAGACTGATCGGGCCCTTGTCTCGTCATTGGCATTGAAGGTTATCGCCATGTGGTTCCAAGGATTTATTGCGGCTACATGATTGAATTCAGCAAGGTCGCGGAGCGTCCTTTTGCACCGGTTGTTTGAAGAAAAGGTCTCAAAGACCGTAAACACATCAAGGTCGTTATCCTCGGGGGAATACCTTGTCGGAGTAGTGTTGGTGAGGATAGCCTCCCCGCTTTCAGCCACTTGCCGGAGTATCCAACATGCCCGAAGGTTATGAGTTAGCTCGGAATTTGGCATCGTGTGTATCTGACAGGGCTTGTCGAGCCATCCATCAAGGACATCCTATGTCCTGGTAAGGGCTGAATTTTTCTTTCCGTGGAGGACTGCTCAGGTGCCCCGTAAGGGTGCATCCTTTTTGTTCGGCCGGTGGGTGGCTTAAAGGCCGGTGGCTCCCGTCAAGCTGTCTGGGCTTTCCAAGCGCTTTCCATTGCGCAATACTTCTGTACTTTGTGTGCCAAATCTGCAAAGTGCAGAATGTGGTGCCGATTGAGGGCGTTGCGGATGCACTCGTCCGTACAGTTGCGGCAAAACACTGATACCGCATCGTCCTCGCAACAATCTTTGATCTTGTTTTTAACAAGTAGGAATCTAGCCCAAAAGCGATGGACTGTTTCCAGAGGTTGCTGTCGTATATACATTAAATCGCATATGTCCGGGGGACCGGAATTGCTTGGAGAGTATTGATTGTGGTGGGTGGGTGGGCTTGAATCCGAACCCTGACCCACTTTGGAATCTGGATTTTGAAAATTTTCTGAGGTCATTGGCCCAGGGTCCGGAGTGTCCGGGGGGTTTTTAGACTCAGAGCTGGATTCTATGTTCGGGAGGGAGATGACCCCTTCTCGAAGATGAGTGTCGGGCTCATAGGGCTCGGAGATCCAAACATAGTTTCTTTTTAGCATAGGAGGAGCAGTATCCTCAACTTGCTCTTCCACAACAGTCACCAGGTGGGTGATAGGTTGAGACCTGATTTCCCTCTGATCAGGTTTAAGCCCACTCAGATCGTAATTTGTTGCGACCCCAAGGGCGGCGATAAGATCTAGTAGTTCGTTTAAAGATGAAACATCTGTTGGATCTATCTTATCAACGCCTTCGGGGTTGATGCGGAGATGATTTTTGGCCATCCGGTGGACCGCCTTAGGCTTAATGTCTGGACGGGCGCCTATGGTGAAATTGCCGATCTAGAGGATCTGCCCAGGAACTAGGGCTCTTCCAGAGGTGATTTTGTCATTCACGATAAGGCGAGCCATTGATCCCTCTTTCGACAACACGGAGGAACTCTCAATGAAAGCACCAATGTCGGTGTCAAAACCGACAGATCTTGGGTAGGGGGTCCCGAACTATGCTTCTGAGGATCGAAGGTAACAGGAGGCAGGGGACACGATGTTTACCCAGGTTCGGGCCTCTTTATGGAGGTAATACCCTACTTCGTGCTTGATTGACTTTGATGAGTATAGGGGTTACAAGAGTTGATCTACCTCGAGATCGTGATGGCTAAACCCTAGATGTCTAGCCTGTATGATTATGATTGCCCCTACGGACTAAACCCTCCGGTTTATATAGACACCGGAGGGGGCTAGGTTTATACAGAGTCAGTTTACAGAGAAAGGAATCTTCATATCCGAACGCCAAGCTTGCCTTCCACACCAAGGAGAGTCCCATCCGGACACGAGAGAAGGTCCTCGATCTTGTATCTTCACGGCCCACCAATCCAGCCCACATCACACAGACCGGATCCTCGAGGACCCCCTAGTCCAGGACTCCCTCAAGCGGTGTCATGGCATAATATCAAAATAAGAAACATAGCATAGTGGCGCGAGTGCCGTGGTTCATTACACACCCAAGTAGGGCCCTCTACTTTTTTCAAATGCAGGAGAAAGGAAAAAGCAAAAGCAGGCCGCATGACTGCAGCAGCTCCTGAGGCCAGGCTCCAGCGGCGCCCGAGCTCAATCCCAGTCTTCCTCCTACTTCACCGGGGCACGGCGGCGAGGCGGCTCGTCGCCCTCCCTAATTTGAGCCCGGTGGCGTGGTGGTTCGTCGTAGCTGCCGTCGCTGGTGCTCTCACTGGAGGAGGAGCCGCCGCTGCTGGAGGAAGCGCGGCCGTCGCCAAGGGCAAGCTAACGCTCGTCGTCGTCGCAGCCGTTGCCAAGGGCAAGCTCATTGTTGCTGCTGCCATCCTCCGGGAAGCACCCCGCACGGCGGCCGTCTTCCCCAAACACCCTCACATAGAGGGTCGAAAGGTCGTTGTACCTGAAATGGAGGGTGCACCCCCACGCCCAGGCCCCGCGCGCAGACAAACGGCTGCCAACCGCGGGTCAAGGACACGTTGCCCGCGGTGGTGACTTCGACCCCCACCCATGAGGCCCTGCTGCATCAGTCGTCAGTTTGCAGCCAGAGGCCATCAAGCCCCGCGGTCGGCAGCGCACCTGCAAAGAAGCGCGGGAGCGGGAGCCAGATGTCAGCGGGCCTCTCCGACCACACAACGAACTCAGGGAACGCGTTCGCTGAGTGGGAGCGCAGCCGAGGAGGCCGGGCGACCACAGTATGCCTTCCCCCATCGCAGGAGCTGCCCCGTCCTCAGCGGCTCCCATCACGAGAGGAAGCGCCACCACGGCTACCTGGGGCGACACCTGCTCTCGAAGAGGTGTGCCCATGCCCCCGAGGGGCCACCGCCGGGGTCGCGACGTACTTGCGGGGGCGTCGGCGGCATCTCCTGGGAGGCGGCAAACCCGGCCCCTCCTTGGGGGCCTTCCCCTTTTCAATGGCAGAGAACCACCTCGTCGGCGCCATGGGCGCACTGGCAAGACGATGAGATAAGTAAGAAGAAGGAAGAGCGGGCAGCGAGAAGAAGGAGATGAACAGGGGGGCTCCGCCCCTCTCCTCATTTATAGCCGTAGGGAGGCCAACTGCCGGCCTCCACGATCCCCAGTAATGATGATCTTCCTGCATGCAACAAGCAGTTGTCAAGCCAGACGGATGCTGAGGCGGCAGCGGCATGGGGAAGCGGAGAGGCCCACGTCTCATCAAGCGACACATGTTGACCAGGTCCGCAGGTGATTGGGCCCCGCGGCGCTTCGCCCTTGCTCTTTGGCTTCGCCTCAAAGCCAAGTACGAGCATGCCTTAGGCCGGGGGCTACTTTCGGCATTCTGGGAATCGGGGTACCTAGACTTGCCTGCCTGCCTGCGGCCCACGGCGTGGCTCCATTGGCGGCCTGGTACGGCACATCTTCAGCACCAACAACACAAGACCCTCGCAAGGCGAACGACGCCAAGACCTCCGGAAGGAGCGGCCTCCTTAGGCTGGCTCCTGACGAGCGGAGATTTCTATGCAAGCCCTCACCTTGTGAGGTTCGGATGATGCAAGCCATGACGACCAAGGCCAGGCGGGCACCAGCAGGTGTAGTACAGCAGGTTTCCTCTTCGGTGTTGAAGAGGCAAGCGCAGGTGCAGAGTCCCAAGGAATCAACCAAAGGTTTCCATTTCCATGCTACAAGACCAAGACCGCCAAGGCGGTAGGACAAAGGTCATCGCCGAGCCCACCATGACGTCATGACCAGAAGCTTTGTAGGCGAAGACCACCTGTCGTCAAGATAAGATGTACTAGTTGTCCCCCTTCAAATTTTGCCGTTGTGGGATCCCTTCCCGCCTTCAGTTTGGGAAGAGGACCAAGGCCATTATAAATATAGCCTAGCCACCACCATAGTGAGGGGACGGATCCAGATCGAGACCATCATCGCCAGCTCACACGAACACAAGAACACTCCTCCTGAGGTTGTTCTTCCACAGTACTAGTTCATACTCAGCCCACCTTGAGGCTAATGCACCACAAAGCAGGAGTAGCGTTTTACACCGCAAGGTGGCCCGAACTAGGGTAAACTGATGTGTCCCATTTCCTTCCATTTCCTCAAGCTAGGCTGTGAGATCGAAGAGATGGCAGACTGGGGAGGTTGAGTTCTTCGCACGCACCCCAAACTTCGAATCTAACTTGGGTCTGCGGAGCCCCGAATCCGACACTATGCTAGTTGATTCTTGCTCCCAAAAGTTATTTGCTCTCAAAATCCCTATGCATAGGAAGTGGGTTAGGCTTAAGTGTGCTTGCCATGTGTTTCATGTTGCTCCCATTACGTTTCAATTCTTATCTTTTATGTGAGCATCATTGAAATCATCATGCCTAGCTAAAAAAGCATTAAAGAAAAGCACTTGTTGGGAGACAACCCAATAGTTATCCCTACTGTTTTTGTGTGTTCATATGACTAAGCTATTGTGTTAATCATGTTTTATAGCCTTTGTTTCAATAAAGTACCAAGTAAAGCCTTTGGGATAGCGTGGATGATAGTTGACTTGATTCTATGGAAAAACAGAAACTTTTGCGCCCACTAACATAATAGTTAAAAATCACGAGAGTGTAAAAAAATTCTGATTTTTTACAGATGATTGGTGTACAAATTTTATATGTTGTCCTAATTTTTGCAGAGTTTTTGGAGTAACAGAAGTATGGTCATTGTTCAGATCATTATAGACTATTCTGCTTTCTGACAGATTCTCTTTTCAATGCATAGTTTGCTTGTTTTATAGTTTCTATCTCTTTTATTGGTCAATATAAATTGTAGAAATTGTATGGTACATTAGGTATTGTGTGACAACAATTATGAACCTTATCTTGACAGTACCAAAGTGAATGATTTGTCTTTATCATACTAACCTATCTCACGAAGTTCCGTTAAGGAGTGACAGGACCCTAAGATTGGGCATGACCAAGGCACCCCATGGCAATAGTCTAGGAAGACCCAAGCAACTAAGCTTGGGGATACCCTAGAAGGCATCCCCTCTTTCGTCTGCAACACTATCGGTAACCTCACTTGGAGCTATGTTTTTATTCGTCACATGATATGTGTTTTTCTTGGAGCGTCATTTTATTTATTAGGATTTGCTTCCTGTTGTTTAGAGCAATGTTTTGCATCTTCATTTTCAATAAAAATGTCAAGTATAGCCTTTACCCTGCGTATTTTGCAAGTCTATGTGTTGCTGTTTGAAAACAAAAAGTTTCCTATCATTGTCTGAATTCTTATGGAAAGTCAGAACGTGATAAAATCTTGAAATTTTTACACAATAAGCTGCAACAAAATTTATACAGTGTAGCATGTTTTCAGATTTTTTGGAGTGAGAGAAGTATGAATCTTCTTGCATTCTTTATAGAATGTCCTGTTTAGACAGATTACTATTATGTTTGCATATGTTTGCTTATTTAATTATTCTATTTGAGGATAGGAGTATTAAATATGCAGAGGCATTTCATATGCAATGTTAAATAATAATTTTTGTGATTTCCTACACTAGAGAATGATAAGGTTATTGCATTGATTTATACTAATTTATCTCACGAGTTCGTGTTGAGTTTTGTGTGGATGAAGGTTTTAAGATTTAGGGAAACCGTGATATAAAAGGAATTAAGGAGACACAAAATCTCAAGCTTGGGGATGCCCAAGGCATCCCAAGAGAATTTTCCAATAAGTCTCAAGCATCTAAGCTTGGGGATGCCCTGGTAGGCATCCCACCTTCTTCATAAACAATTATCGGTTAGCCTCACTTGAGCCTAAGGTTTTGCTTGTTCACATGATGTGTGCTATTATTGGAATATAATTTTATTTTGTTTTTCTTGCTATTTTAATAAAATACTTAGATCTAAAAGTTTTTAAATGAGAGATAGTCCTGACATAGCTAACCATTTATTAACTACTCGCTTGATTTTCACTTATATCTTTTTGGAGTAGTTTGTCATTTACTCTTGTGCTTCACTTATATCCTATGAGTAAATTGTTGAATGAATTGAATATCATGAAGTTGAAATTATATGTTCATACCATGCCTAGTAGTAGCTTCACATTGGGTTTCGAAAGTGAAATCTATTGAAGCTTGACAATCACAATATTTGTCATACAAGAAATTCATGAATGATTAGTATAAGGAAGAGAACTTTCACATACAAATATACTATCTTGGACATATTTTGTGATTGTGAATACCCATTAATTATTTTCGAACTTGAGAAAATTAGTTGAGGTTGGACAAGGAATACAACGTAATGAGTTATGGCTGTGTATATTTGCATAGAAGTTATATTGTTATGGATCCTCCAACATGTGGTGTTTGCTTAGGATCTTTTGCTAACCAAAAAAATCGTACTAAGTAGAGATACTACTTGTGCATCCAAGAACCCATAAACCAAATTTCTCTCCATGAGTGTCCACCATATCTACCGATGGATTGAATAATATCCATCAAGTAAGTTGTCATTGGTGCAAAAAGCAGTAAAAACTAAAATATAAGTGATATTTTATTGCAAGGGAAAATAAGCGTTGTATGAATTGTGATGGCAAAGAAATAAAAGCGAGGGACTGCATAATAAAGGTTGCTATCATAAGGGGCAATATAACGTGATGTTCCTTTGCATTAAGAGCTTGCGCATCCAAAAAATAAAAAGCGCATTACAACCTCTGCTTCCCTCTACGAAGGGCCTATCTTTTGCTTTTCAGTATATACTTTTATGCAAGAGTCAATAGTATGCATTCTCTTTTCAACCTCAATTATTCTATAGTTGGCAAGCATCATGTGATGGGGAAAGATCTAGGCACATATGGCCAGTCAAATATATTTGATCATGAATTATTATTGTTGACAATTATCTCTATGATAAATGAGCTGGGAGGTGAAACGTTAAGCCCCTATCTTTCTCTATGTTCGATGGATGTCGTTTGTTCTAAAAATATGCTTTGAGTACTAGCAATCATAGTAGACTATATGATAATTGAGTATGTGGAGCTCTTACTTAGACTTTGTTGAATAAGTTGAATTGCAATTGTTTGGTGACTGGGAACATAGGTTGTTAAGTTTCAAGAGAATGCATTGTTCGAACCATAACATGTGAATCGATTGCCACTTTATCATGATGAGTTTTATGAGAAAGAGTTGCTCTTATGATGCTAGGAGAAGTGATTGAAATTTTCATTGATCAAACCTATACACTATTCTAGCATTCACAATTCATAAATTATTTCTTTTGTCATTTACCTACTCGAGGACGAGCAAGAACTAAGCCTAGGGATGCTGGTACGTCTCCAACGTATCTATAATTTATGAAGTATTCATGCCATGTTACAACAATTCTATATGGTTCTGGTATGATTTGAAGGGAACTAACCCGGACTGACGATGCTTTCAGCAGAACTACCGTGGTGTTGTTTTCTGTGCACAAATAAAAGTTCTCCAAATGAGCTGAAACTTTTTGACATTTTTTTGGAACAAAAGAGGCACTAGAAGCTTCATGCGAGGACCAGAAGGTGAAAGAGGTGGCCACTACCCACCAAGGCGTGCCAGGTGCCTAGGGCGCGCCCTGGTACCTAGTAGGCCGACCTCAGCCCATCTAAGCATGAGACCGATGCCAAAAAATCCTATATATACAGAAACCCCTAGAAATAACCCTAGATGAGAAGTTCTGGTGCCGCAAGCCTCTATACCCATGAAATACCATCTGGAGCCCTGTTCTAGCACTCTGCCGAAGGGGGAAATTATCACCGGAGGCCATTTTCATCATCCCGGCGGCCACCATGATGAGGAGGGAGTAGTACACCCTCAGGGCTGGGGGTTTGTACTAGTAGATATATGTTTGATTTGGCACGATTTTAATGTATCGCGAGCTTTGTTAATATAGTTGGATAATATGGTGTTTTGCCCTCTCTATCTTGTTGTGTTCAATTGAGTTTTACCTTTGAGATTTCATTATTATTGGATTGAATACTTTTATGGACTTGAGAACACTTGATGTATGTCTTCGTATGAATACCCGTGGTGACAATGGGGTATCATATTGATTCACTTGATGTATGTTTTGGCACTCAACTCGCGGATTCCCGAGGTGACATTGGGGTAATCTATGCCTAGGGGTTGATGCACGTTTTCGTCTTTGTTTCTCTGGTAGAAATCTTGGGGCACTCTTTGAGGTTCTTTGTGTAGGCACTAGTACAGCGAGGTGCTATACAAACGGTTTTTAACCCCTTTCCGCGATGGCATTTGGAACCGTCGCCTAGTGAGTGTGGGCGATAGGGGGGGTCCTTCCCACACAACCCAGAAACTGTCGGGGATATGCCCTCCTGGCACATACGCTCGGCAAAATGAGGCCGTGTGCGACCGGCGAGCACTCAAATACATAAATTCGTACAATAGTGCTAAAAAATACAATTATACAGGCAAAATCATTTCCGATCATAAGTACATCCCACACAGTCAGTCGCCGCTAATCGTTTCCGTTCGTATATACATCCCACATAGTCGCTCCAAGGAAAACGTTTCTGTTCGCAAGTACATCACACACAATTTTCCCGGTTAAATCGTTTGTGATAGTGTTTCCATTGCACACGATGACGGTGTCCTGGACTAGGGGGTACTCACCACGTCGTCTCCCGACCAGTGGGTCGGGCCGAGGACCCCCATGGCGGTTCACTATTGGGCCAGTTCGGACAACCCATGCCGCATACAAGGGAGATCCCACAAGACTTGGCGCCCAAGACGAGGACTCTCCTAAACCCTAGGCCTCTGTTGTGTTATATAAACCAAGGCCAGGCTAGCCAATAGACATCTAATATTCATTACTACAATCTCGTGGTAGATACCTGTACTATGTACTATCGCCATATCAATACAATCAAAAGCAGGACGTAGGGTATTATCTCTTCAAGAGAGCCCGAACCTGGGTAAAATCCTGTGTCTATGTTACCATCGTTCCAAGACGCCTGGCTTAGGACCCCTACTACGAGATATGCCAGATTTCACACCGACATTGGTGCTTTCATTGAGAGCCTGCTAGGTGATCGCTATGGTTCGACTGGAATCCCTAACAATTAGGTGATATTTTTTCAGTAAAGATCTGTTTCATGTAAATTGTCTCTTCTTCAAAATCGTTGCTGCCGCGTCATACTACTTTGTCTATAGGCAGATTAGGATCAAGAAAACATTAGCAGCAACGGCCGTGTTCACCGCCTAGCAGCGTCCGATCTGAGGTGTACTGCTACTAAGAAACACCTGCATAAAAACATCCGCCTGGAGTCTACACACTCGATCTACGGGTCAGCGCGAAAAAGAATATGGCGGTCCGGCCATTGGCACTACGGCCGAGGAGACCAGGCATGCATGGTACTTCTCACGTGAAGACGTGTACCCGGGCCGATGCTACTTCAGCTATGCGGCAACCCCAGGAAGGTTCAATCCCTTCTTTCCTTTATTTTATTCAATTAAGTATGAAGACGGTCCATGCTTTTAACCTCTAGTCTGTCTTCCGTCCATGTTTTCACGTAGTAGATTGATTTTACCCTACCATGAGTAGTACTACTACTGCTTGGACTACTTGCTAGCACTAGCGTGAGATGATTTATCTGAGATCAAGGTTCAGAGGAAAATTGCTACCGGTGGCGCACTGGTACACAACATCCTTTGTTCTTCCGCGGTATGAAGATCAATAAACGGCAACGTCTAATCATAGCAGTCGCGCCCCGTCGAGATCAATTAGGTGCTAGCCTCACATGTCGGGCGTCACTGGGGCTGAGGAGTACGTGCCTAGCACGACCCGTACCATGCAATTACATGACCGAAGACACTCCCGCGTGGGCAGCGGCATTCAGGGAGTTCCTTCCTTTTTAAATTTGGCGCATATGGTCGCTATCATCCACTAGTGGTTTTCTCTACCGTGTGCATATATGAAAGTACTAACCAAAAGTGCTAGTTTTTGCAGCACGGTTTTTAATGGCCAATTAAAAAACAGTGCAAACTAGCATTGCACTACCGTTTCACCAACGCCTGCATATGGAGTTATTTTTTCTCTTTTTTTGCACAGTCTAACGGACGTCATATATGCAACCGGATCTGCTGTCTTCACTCCTCCGTCTTCATTGACCTTGGCGCCATACTATTTTTCTTTTATGTACTTTGCATAAACTTAATTGTGCAAATAATCATTTTTTATTTCAACTATTATTATTGTTGTTATTTCTTGCTTGCACTATTTTATGTGTGCAGGTAATCAACTTCGACTGCGTCACACGGTCAACTCTATGGGCCGACGTCGTCGTCCTGCCTGCATCGATCAAGTTGTGGCGTCGCCTTAGTGCGCATCCCTGTGTTAACGACTTCGGCTGCATCACGTGTTCACCTCGGCATGCCGATGTCATCATCATGCCTCGGCCGGACTGGGGGTTTCGCCTCGCCACATCGACCATTCTATGTCACCACTTCTGAATGTCGAACTCCTCGCTCGGCCATCTCGGGACCGGTTCGGGGGCTAGGACCTCGTCCCGCCGCAATCTCGGCCTGCGTCATCAACATCGAGCACATGAACTAGCTAAGTCGCTTTCATGCTCAAAAACTTTCAGTTTTAAATTTTGTTCGGTTCAACCAAGCATTATACTTTTTTTGGCAAAGAGTTGTTTGTGAAAAACTTCCTTGTCAAAACTTTGTTTGTGACACACAAATTCAAATACCCCTCTTACTTGGGGGCTTCCTTTATGAAGCCTTTCCTCTTGCATATGATTATACTTGTACGGCTTCGTTCCTTGTTCGTGTTATGCCACAATATGCACCATGTTGACTTAAGTGTTCAGCAAGCTAGGTTGCCTTGCTTCTGTGTTTACCCCTATGTTCCCGACTGTTCGGCTAGGGAGTAAAGCGAGCACCTCTGCGACTGTCACGATCGGGTCATCCGAGCTCGGACCTCAGACAGGTTGAAGCCGAAAGCTAGCGCTCTTATTGTTTTCAATCATGGTCGGCACACAACGGAATTCATGAGTACAAAAAATCCATTGCACAAGTCTCATAGTAACAATGAGCAACCGAAGAAAGGTATCGGTGGGGGTACTATTTTCTTCAAAGATGCTTCTTACACTTCGTCAGTAATATAGCATAAGTTCCCTGAGCGCGCTTTGTCTGTTATAGCCTTATGGCCTAATTTCCTGGTTATCAGAAACACTGTCGATATTCTCGACAGGCGGAGTACATAACACTTTTCGGCCCTTGACCGAAGAGGAAGAAGCCGACGGTCGGTTAAGACGCGTTTAAAGTTTGGGTGAACACATATATGATATAAGTACTTCGGTACATACAATCATTATACATAAAGTTCTTTACCCAAGTCACTTGGGGGCTCTTAAATTTACATGAGCCGTTTTATAATAAGTATTTTATTCTTGTTCGCTGCAAAATCTTTTTCTATCACTCCTTTTTTCGACGCGAGTGTGTGGTCGATAGCCGAGGAGCCTTGTTTTCTCTCTCAAAGCCGTTTGAGTTTAGTTCGCTACACTGGCCTAACGAGCAGTACTCCGCCTTTGGATAGGAGGTTGCAGCCGTGGGCTGATCCGCTTGAGGTCTTGAGATCGGGTGTGTCATATTAATGCACGACGGAAGCACACATTTTTAAGACCAATTTCGGATTGGCACCGAACACTTGACCTAGTTCGGACGTCAAGTTTTTACTGAAGTTTTTTGGTTTTCCAAGCCTATGGCACTTTTAAATTATTTGTGTGTTTCCAACATAAGTCTCACAGTGCAACGCCAGACACCTTTAGAGATTCGGCAAAAACATTCTCGGATATTGCTATATATGCATCGGTTTTGAATTGTGTCTTTGGTCAATAGTTGGGTTGCCCGGCTCCTGTGCTTGCCTCCTACGTTCTGCTTTATTCGGCTAGGTGTGCAAAGAGAGAACCACTGCGATTATGCTTCCAGCTCGCGTGGTTAAGCACCTCCGTGGAGAAAGCCGAAAACTGACTGTCCCAATAAGCGTAAACTGGTCAGCAATCCGATGAGTGTGTTAAATGATGGACCGTTCATAACATTGGCCGAACTGTTTATGGCTTGACCTCGGCTGTCGCCGAACACTAACTAGGGGCTAGTAGCTGGCCTCCCAACTTTAAGCACCAATGACTAAGTGAAAGTTACAAATCCCGCATACCTGATTGCCTTGTTTCCGCTAACACAACCGCCTTCGGGCACCGAGATGTCGGCTAAGGGTTGTTTTGTTATTGCGGAAACACCCTGCGTAGCATCTACAAATGGGTGGAAGCCGACAATGGGCCACTTTCAAATGATAAACGGTTGCAACGGAGTCAAAATAAACACATCCTTAGCGTTTGTATTCAATATACGAACGTTGCATTCCATACTCGTTATAAAGCCATAAATATGCATCAATTCGACTTAAGATTTTGGCCAAGCTGGGTTGCCTGGCTCCTGTGCTTACCCCTACGTTCCCGATTGTTCAGCTAGGCGGTAAAGGGAGCACCTCTATGATTGTTACTACCGGGTCATCCGAGTTAGTACCTTAGACTGGGTGAATCCGAAAGCTAGCGATCTTAAAGGATATAATTGGTCAGGAACGACGGAAGTGAAAATTTTGGTTCATTTAGACCACAGAGTTCAGAAACTTTCCCCGAACTAAATCCGCAATATTTTCCTCCCACATTGATTGGAGGTGAGGTTTCATGATCATGGTCAGCATGACAACCCAAGGAAAGGAACCGATAGCGGGACTATTTTCTTTGGAAGATGTTTCTTACTTTAACAAGTAATATAGCATATCTCTCTGCATACCTTTGTTTATAAAACCGTATGGCCGGATTGCCTTGTTTGTCGTAAATCTTTGCCCTTCTAAAGGCTTTACAAAGTAGGACAAACACTCCTCAGCTACTGGCCGAGGAGGTGGAAGCCGATGGTCGGTCAACAAAGTTTTGTACAATGCGGATCCGAGCATTAATGATGTCAAGTACTTGGACACATAGAATCATAATTTGTGATTTTACTCCGGATATCGATCCTTAATTCGGCCACATGTGCCCACATTAAGACTCGGGGGCTACTGGGCTTCATGCTCATTATTTATAAATATTAAAGGGGCACATCGATCCCCTGATCTGGTGTTGCCACCCGACCAGTGGCTTGGAGGCTACTGCGTTGCCTATTCAATGCAGAAAATTCAAAGTGCACAGTGTTCGGCATGACCGAACTATGGACAAGCGCATCTTCGGACAATAATAAGTACTGTCTGGGACTTATCCGGCATCAAGCTGATATATCACGGCGGCTTCTCATGACCAACTCTCGGGGGCCTGTCCGCCGATCACTATTACCTCTAATATAATACACTTCGTTTCTATTCCTATGTATGCTGCCAATCTAGGAGTTCATCCTCAGGCCGATTTCACAACCTGAGTCTCAAGAGCTACTTGGATCAGCGGTTTCATATTTTCCTTCAGGTGCATCTCGGATTTCAGGCCGACAGACACCTTGAGGGCTACTGGCAATACATCTAGTCAGAAAATAAATTTACCCACATCGAAAAAGAAATCCGCAAACAATCAGCCCATGACCGAGGTGCTGAACCACCTCGGAAGTAGTTCGGCATATAGCTTGGATGCAAGTGGCTGGCTCCTTAGAGGGCATTTCCAACATTAAGCTCGGCTAAACTCCTTCAACTTTTTTTGAACCAAGACAACTTGGATATAGTCCGGCGTTGGAGCTTGGACACGGTCCGGCGTTGGAGCTTGGATACAATCCGGCGTTGGATCTTGGATGCAGTCCGACATTGGAACCCGGCTGCAAAAAGACACCTCAGATATGGTCCGACGTTAGAGCTTGGATACAGTCGGGCATTGGAGCTCGGACGCAAGGGGATGCCGCCGCACAGGAACAACTTCAAACCCGAGGTGTGCCGTACAAAATAACAAGGCATTGATAAAGGCGGAAAACTTAAAGGTCTCCTCGGATGCCCGACGTGTGCACTCTTCGGATTCAGCTCGGCGATCCTCAATCAAAGATAGGAAAGATTTGTTGAACCAGTTCCCAAGACCGGCGTCCGAAGATGAAGAACTGTTTGAAAGAACCGAGGAGCGTCCCCAACTTGAAGACCGGTTCAGGGGGCTACTGACGATGTCCTGGACTAGGGGGTACTCACCACGTCGTCTCCCGACCAGTGGGTCGGACCGAGGACCCCCATGGCGGTTCACTATTGGGCCAGTTCGGACAGCCCATCCCACATAGAAGGGAGATCCCACAAGACTTGGCGCCCAAGACGAGGACTCTCCTAAACCCTAGGCCTCTGGTGTGTTATATAAACCGAGGCCAGGCTAGTCAATGGACATCTAATATTCATTACTATAATCTCATGGTAGATACCTGTACTATGTACTATCTATCCCCATATCAATACAATCAAAAGCAAGACGTAGGGTATTATCTCTTCAAGAGAGCCCGAACCTGGGTAAAATCATATGTCTATGTTACCATCATTCCAAGACGCCTGGCTTAGGACCCCTACTACAAGATATGCCAGATTTCACACCTACACATGGTATTAACAATTTTATCATTTGCGTTATTCAATGCATCACACACGGTGCCTAGAAGAAACTGTGTGTCAAGTGTTGTCCATCACACACAGTTTTTATGTGGTAAACATTTGCACCAGGTGGCCTAACGCAAACAGTTTTCAAGAGGATGTCATGTGGGATTGTTCATTAATGTAACACGGTTTATTCCTAGAAACTATGTGTATTATTGAATGCATCGCACACGGTGTTTACTCAATAACTGTTTGCAATAGAAAAACCCAATTAGCAGGCTAATTATCCGATTATTAATAATCCATTTATTAATCTAATTGACATTTCATATTAAGCACATAATATATTTCATTTTCATAATTGAAATACATCAGAGTACAACATCATATAGCTTCAGCACTCAGCTACCCCATTACACAACTACACCAGCACCAAGTTTCACATGCAACATCTATAACCTTTCGAAATTAGCATCATAGATGGTACATCGACAGATGTATCTCATCTGGAAAACTACTGAAGCAGAAGGCGAATATTGAGCCTTCATTGATGTTGAAGGTCTTTCTAACTTTAGGCTAGTGCATGTGGATGATTGACCGTCCATCCGTCGTCCTCTTCAGGAACACTTCAATATTGAACCGTGGGTGTTGTATGAATACCTTCCTCGCCTCCTGACCATACAGGTGGTTTGAGAGATAATCATCAATGAACTGCTTTGGAAAGTCCTGAAAACAAGGATGTGCATAAATATCTTCTCTATATTGGAAATGGGGCAAAGGAATAAAAAAGGCAAGGTATAATAGTTAGTACCATCCTGTAATGAACTGATGTCTTCTTCATTGTGCACACAAAGATCTTGTTGTTTTTTGTCGCTAATTTCTTTATCCTAAAAATCTTTCTGACTTGGCTGATATTCATGGACAACTCATTTCCCCATATGCAAAAAGGATCGAACAGTGGGTCAAAACCTCTGACAGCAGGACCTACATGTGCAAGACCAAATTGTTAAAAACCTAAATATTAGAATGGTTCCTACAATTGCACAATAATGTGCTATTAGACAACGGACCATGCACGTGCTAACCTCGATTGTAAACCTCATTGCTTCCCATTGTTTCCCTACAACACATATAAGGTAGTTAGTCATCAGGTTAAGTAAGGGTTTGCATTCTATCAGTAAAATATGTTGATGAAGAATAACCACATTGCAGATTCATCAGATTAATTCAAGCCACATGGAAACCCCATTTATCCAAACCAAGCATGATTAAGAGCTAGAAAATATAGCACTTGTATATGTTTCTCATGTATTAAGTGCAGCCAAATTCAATTTATTCCTCACATGCACAACAATACAAAATTCTACCCACGACAATTGGACATCGCATTGCAGAATTGAACCAACCAGTTAGCTAAACACCACAACAAATGAACCAAACATTAACTGAGCACCACATTGCACAATATAACATACTCCTAATAGAAGATCAGACAGTTAACCAAACCAAGCATGCTTAACAACTTGGAAATATAGCAATTGTATTTTTTTCTCATGTATTTACTACAGCCAAACTCAATTTATTCCTCACATGGTATAGAATAATAGATTGCACCCACAACTATTGAACATCGCATTGCAGAATTGAACCAAACAAAACAGTTAACTAAGCACCACAACAAATGAACCAAACGTTAACTGAGTACCACATTGCACAATATAACATACTCCTAATAGAAGATCCGACAGTTAAACAAACCAAGCATGCTTAACAACATGGAAATATAGCAATTGTATTTGTTTCTCATGTATTTCGTACAACCAAATTCGATTTATTTCTCACATGGTATACAATAACAGAATGCACCCACAACAATTTAACATCGCATTGCAGAATTGAACCAAACTACCAACCGCGTCGCATCGTCAGCGCGCGAGGTGTAGACGGTGGCCTCGACGGTGAGGTGCTCCTCCAAGATCTGGGGGTCGACACGAATGGCAGCCATCGCGACCTCATCCGTGCATGTGGCCGCAATTTGCTTCTCTGCTACCAAATGGTCCTTGGGATCCTGGCTATACTGCGCGCACCATGGCTTAGGGCGACGCTTGTTTGGCGGAGGGGTCGGTGATTTGGGTGGAAGGTGTCGCGTCGGCGGTCGGGGCATGTGGGATGTGGAAGGAGAAGGAGGATGGGGGTTGGGTGTGGATTACCTGCCTGGATAGGCGAGGCCGAGCAGCGTGGAGGAGGGTCGCCGGCGAGGAGGCGGCGCTGCAAACAAGGAGTGAAGGTTTCAACTTGGAAAGGAAGGTGGAAACAGGGGAAATGTAATGTGGCTTTTTGTAAGGGGGAGGAGGCGGGGAGGTAGATATTTCCGTGGAAGCCGAAAATTTGGAATCGCTTCAGCGAAAAAACTGGCGCGCAAAGTGTCATCAGACACGGTCCCTTATTCAGAATTGTGTATGATATGTGAACATCACAAACGATTCAGATAGCTTAACCCGTGTGTGTTGATTTTGAACGTCAAAAATTTTGGTTCTAATTTCCCTGGTTACAGTGGTCATCCACGTCATTGCATAATTTGGGTACACAAAGGAGACTACAGCACACCCACACTTCTTAATCGAGCAGGTTCAGCAATTAAACAGAGCTAGCTGACCTAAACAGTACTCTAACAAATTAAAGCCTGGCGCTCTTAATTAAACAAAACAAAGAGTACTACTACGGCTGGTGCTCGTCGATCTCTGCCGCCGCCTCCATGTCCAGCTCGCGCCCGACGGTCTCCTGGGGAAGGGGCTCCATGGCATCAATTGCACCATACTCGGCAAGCATCTCGCTATCCGCGTCCGCCATATCTTTGCAATAGGCCACCATGAGCTGGGCGTGGGCGGCCGCGATCTGGGCTCTGGCGGACTCCGTCGTGGCAAGGTATGCCGCGCAGGAACGGACGGCTGGTCGAACTCTCTGAGCGATTGCCAACTCTTCGGCCGTGTGTTGTCGACCGTTGTCGGAGAAGCTTCATTTGATTTGTGCGGTGACCACCACGAGCTGGGCGTGGACGGCCTCGACATGGTAGTGGGCGGCCTCCATCAGGGCTAAGGCCGCCACTGCGGAACGGACAGCTGTTGTGCTGCTCTCGCCAGTTGCTATCCCCGAGGCAGATGCTGCTGCCACCGCCTGAGAAGCAACAGCGGCCGTTTGGGCTGCCTTTGCCGCCCGGACGCAGACTGCGGTCGCCCTCATGAAGCTTGTTAGCACGCGCCTGGTGGTTGCGGCCGCGATCTCACTAGAGTGGGCCGCCGAAGTTTCCCTCACGACGTGGGTCCACGTCCCCATCTTTCACCGGCAACGAATGAACAGTGAAATGATATTTGGGGAGTGAGCTAGTGTGCTTGACACGCCGGCTGTGGACTGTAGCCGACGCACCTTCTCGTGTAAGCCATAGGCGTACTATACACCGATAGTGCTCCAAGATGTTTTGTGCTACAACTCACACGGTTGGTGATAATAAACTCTATGCGATCTACTTGATTTATCGTCTTGATTTGAATTACGTAATGGGGTCACAGCTGCAAAGGATGGTGTTTGAATTGCTAGAAGTTTTAACTGCATTGAACATGCAACTATAGGTGTGTCTTCAAAAAATTGGAATTATTCATGGTTCGTTTGGACATTTTTATACATTAACTTGGTTTGGTAGGCATTTCAGGTGCATAATTCAAATTTGAACTACATGCACATGCTCCAGTGCATATAAACTTGATGAAAATCAAATATGTGTCCTTGGTTGCATGCTTAGGTCCCATGCAAGAAGTGAGAATGAATTTCAAACACCCTGCCACCGTCACTCGGCCGCAAACATTGAGATAGCTGGTTTTTAAATTCTAGTAAATCCAAAACTCGTCTGAAATTCATGAAACATGGCAAGCTATCATGGAGCGGCATCAACATGCCGTGGTAAAAAATTGTCCCATTTCGGGCAGGTTTCGGTATAAGCTTCACACAAACCAGAGCTTCTCACAACAAGCGTGATGGTTTCGGTCGGAAACGTGACACCTTTGGGGACAAAACAATATTCGTTGCCACTTATTGCTTTCAAAATTTCTCGACTGTCAAGATAGAACAACATGAGTGTTGTGTTTAATTTTGGAATTTTTTGGGATTCGTTAGGACATTTTTATACATTAACTGGGTTTTCCAAGCATTTTATGTGCATAATTAAAATTTGAACTACATGCACATTCTCCGATGCATATAAACTAGTTGAAAAATCAAATATGTGTCCTTGGTTGCATGCTTAGGTCCCATGCAAGAAATGGGAATTAATTTCAAACACCCTGCCACCATCACTCGACCGCAAACATTGAGATACCTGGTTTTTAAATTCTAGTAAATCCAAAACTCGTCTGAAATTCATGTAACTTGGCATGCTATCATGGAGCGGCATCAACATGCCGTGGTAAAAAATTTGTCCCGTTTGGGGCAGGTTTGGGTATAAGCTTCTCACAAACCAGAGCTTCTCACAAACCTGAGCTTCTCACAACAAGCGTGATGGTTTCGGTAGGGAACGTGCCACCTTTGCGGACGAAACGATATCTGTTTCCTGTTATTGCTTTCAAAAAATTTCGAGTGTCAACATAGAACAACATGAGTGTTGTGTTTAATTTTGGAATTTTTCGGGGTTCGTTAGGACATTTTCATACTTTAACTAGCTTTTCCAGGCATTTTATGTGCATAATAAAAATTTGACCTACATGCACATTCTCCAGTGCATATAAACGGGTTGAAAATCAAATATGTGTCCTTGGTTGCATGCTTAGGTCCCATGCCAGAAATGGGAATGAATTTCAAACACCCTGCCACCGTCACTCGGCCCAAACATTAGATACCTGGTTTTTAAATTCTAGTAAATCCAAAACTCGTCTGAAATTCATGAAACTTGGCATGCTATCATGGAGTGGCATCAATATGCTGTGGTAAATATTTTGTCCCATTTGGGCAGGTTTGGGTATAAGCTTCTCACAAACTAGAGCTTCTCACAACAAGCATGATGGATTGGGTAGGGAACGTGCCACCTTTGGGGGCGAAACGATGTCCGTTGCCTCTTATTGCTTTCAGAAATTTTCGAGTGTCAACATAGAACAGTAGGAGTGTTGTGTTTAATTTAGGAATTTTTCGCAGTTCGTTTGTACATTTTTATACATTAACTGGGTTTTCCAGGCATTTTATGTGCATAATTCAAATTTGAACTACATGCACATTCTCCAGTGCATATAAACTGGTTGAACAACAAATATGTGTCCTTGGTTGCATGCTTAGGTCCCATGTAGGAAATGGGAATGAATCTCAAACACCTTGCCACCGTCACTCTGTCGCAAACATTGAGATACCTGGTTTTTAAATTCTAGTAAATCCAAAACTCGTCTGAAATTCATCAAACTTGGCATGCTATCATGGAGCGGCATCAACATGTCGTGGTAAAATTTTTGTCCCATTTGGGGCAGCTATGGGTATAAGCTTCTCACAAACCAGAGCTTCTCAGAACAAGCGCGATGGTTTCGGTAGGGAACGTGCCACCTTTGGGGATGAAATGATGTCCGTTGCCTCTTATTGCTTTCAAAAAAATTTGAGTGTCAACATAGAACAACAGGAGTGTTGTGCTTAATTTTGGAATTTTTCAGGGTTCATTTTGACATTGTTATACATTAAGTGGGTTTTCCAGGCATTTAATGTGCATATTTCAAATTTGAACTACATGCACATTCTCTAGTTCATATAAACTGGTTGAAAATCAAATATGTGTCCTTGGTTGCATGCTTAGGTCCCATGCAAGAAATGGGAATGAATTCCAAACACCCTGCCACCGTCACTCGGCCCAAACATTGAGATACCTGGTTTTGAAATTCTAGTAAATCCAAAACTCGTCTGAAATTCATGAAACTTGGCATGCTATCATGGAGCGGCATAAATATTCCGTGGTAAAATTTTTGTCCCATGTGGGGCAGGTTTGGGTATAAGCTTCTCACAAACCAGAGCTTCTCACAACAAGCGTGATGGTTTGGGTAGGGAACGTGCCACCTTTGGGGACAAAACGATGTATGTTGCCTCTTATTGCTTTCAAAAAATTTCGAGTGTCAACATAGAACAATAGGAGTGTTGTGTTTAATTTAGGAATTTTTCGCGGTTCGTTTGTACGTTTTTATACATTAATTGGGTTTTCTAGGCATTTTATGTGCATAATTCAAATTAGAACTACATGCACATTCTCCAGTGCATATAAACTAGTTGAAAAATCAAATATGTGTCCTTGGTTGTATGCTTAGGTCCCATGGAAGAAATGGGAATGAATTTCAAACACCCTGCCACCGTCACTCTGTCGCAAACATTGAGATACCTGGTTTTTAAATTCTAGTAAATCTGAAACTCGTCTGAAATTCATCAAACTTGGCATGCTATCATGGAGCGGCATCAACATGTCGTGGTAAAAAAATTGTCCCATTTGGGGCAGCTATGGGTATAAGCTTCTCACAAACCAGAGCCTCTCAGAACAAGCGTGATGGTTTCGGTAGGGAACGTGCCACCTTTGGGGATGAAACGATGTCCGTTGCCTCTTATTGCTTTCAAAAAAATCGACTGTCAACATAGAACAACAGGAGTGTTGTGTTTAATTTTGTAATTTTTCAAGGTTCGTTTGGCCATTTTTATACATTAATTGGGGTTTCCAGGCATTTTATGTGCATATTTCAAATTTGAACTACATGCACATTCTCCAGTGCATATAAACTGGTTGAAAATCAAATATGTGTCCTTGGTTGCATGCTTATGTCCCATGCAAGAAATGGGAATGAATTCCAAACACCCTGCCACCGCCACTCGGCCGCAAACATTGATATACTTGGTTTTTAAATTATAGTAAATCCAAAACTCGTCTGAAATTCATGAAACTTGGCATGCTATCATGGAGCGGCATCAACATGCCGTGGTAATTTTTTTGTCCCATTTGGGGCAGGTTTGGGTATAAGCTTCTCAAAACAAGAGCTTCTCACAATAAGCGTGATGGTTTCGGTAGGGAACGTGCCACCTTTGGGGACGAAACGATATATGTTTCCTCTTATTGCGTTAAAAAAACTTTGAGTGTCAACATAGAACAACAGGAGTGTTCTGTTTAATTTTGGAATTTTTCGGGGTTCGTTTGGACATTTTTATACATTACCTGGGTTTTCCAGGCATTTTATCTGCACAATTCAAATTTGAACTACATGCACATTCTCACGTTCATATAAACTGGTTGAGAAATCAAATATGTGTCCTTGGTTGCATGCTTAGGTCCCATGCAAGAAATGGGAATGAATTTCAAACACCCTGCCACCGTCACTCGGCCGCAAACTTTGAGATACCTCGTTTTTAAATTCTAGTAAATCCAAAACTCGTCTGAAATTCATGTAACTTGGCATGCTATCATGGAGCGGCATCAACATGCCGTGGTAAAAATTTTATCCTATTTGGGGCAGGTTTGGGTATAAGCTTCTCACAAACCAGAGCTTCTCACAACAAGCGTGATGGTTTTGGTAGGGAACGTGCCACCTTTGGGGACGAAACGATGTCTGTTTCCTCTTATTGCTTTCAAAAAAATTCGAGTGGCAACATAGAACAATAGGAGTATTCCGTTTAATTTTGGAATTTTTCGGGGTTCGTTTGGACATTTTTATACATTAACTAGGTTTTCCAGGCATTTTATGTGCATAATTAAAATTTGAACTACATGCACATCCTTAAGTGCATATAAACTGGTTGAAAAATCAAATATGTGTCCTTGGTTGCATGCTTAGGTCCCATGCAAGAAATGGGAATGAATTTCAAACACCCTGCCACCGTCACTCGGCCGTAAACATTGAGATACCTAGTTTTTTAAATTCTAGTAAATCCAAAACTCGTCTGAAATTCATCAAACTTGGCATGCTATCATGGAGCAACATCAACATGTCGTGGTAAATTTTTTGTCCCATTTGGGGCAGGTATGGGTATAAGTTTGTCACAAACCAGAGTTTCTCAGAACAAGCGTCATGGTTTCGGTAGGGAGCGTGCCACCTTTGGGGATGAAACGATATCCGTTGCCTCTTATTGCTTTCAAAAAATTTCGAGTGTCAACATAGAACAACAGGAGTGTTGTGTTTAATTTTCGAATTTTTCGGGGTTCGTTTGGACATTTTTATACATTAACTGGGTTTTCTGTGCATTTTATGTGCATATTTCAAATTTGAACTACATGCACATTCTCTAGTGCATATAAACTGGTTGAAAAAATAAAATATGTGTCCTTTGTTGCATGATTAGGTCCCATGCAAGAAATGGGAATGAATTTCAAACACCCTGCCACTGTCACTCGGCCGCAAACATTGAGATACCTGGTTTTTACATTATAGTAAATCCAAAACTCGTCTGAAATCCATGAAACTTGGCATGCTATCATGGAGCGGCATCAACATGTCGTGGTAAAAATTTAGTCCTATTTGAGGCAGGTTTGGGTATAAGCTTGTCAAAACCAGTGCTTCTCACAACAAGCGTGATGGTTTCGGTACGGAACGTGCCACCTTTGGGGATGAAACGATATTTGTTTCCTCTTATTGTTGTCAAAGAATTTTGAGTGTCAACATAGAACAACAGGAGTGTTATGTTTAATTTTGGAATTTTTCGGGGTTCATTTGGACATTTTTATACATTAACTGGGTTTTCTAGGCATTTTATGTACATAATTCAAATTTGAACAAGATGCACATTGTCGAGTGCATATAAACTGGTTGAAAAATCAAATATGTGTCTTTGGTTGCATGCTTAGGTCCCATGCAAGAAATGGGAATGAATTTCAAACACCCTGCCACCGTCACTCGGCCGCAAACATTGAGATACCTGGTTTTTAAATTCTAGTACATCCAAAACTCGTCTGAAATTCATGTAACTTGGCATGCTATCATGGAGCGGCATCAACATGCCGTGGTAATTTTTTTCCCATTTGGAGCAGATTTGGGTACAAGCTTCTCACAAACCAGAGCTTCTCACAACAAGCATGATAGTTTCAGTAGGGAACGTGCCACCTTTGGGGACGAAACAATATTCGTTTCCTCTTATTGCTTTCCAAACTTTTCTAGTGTCAACATAGAACAACAGGAGTGTTGTGTTTAATTTTTGAATTTTTCGGGGTTCGTTTGGACATTTCATACATTAACTGTGTTTTCTAGGCATTTCCAATGTTGGGGATATCGCTTATCGGGAGCTTATCGGTCGACCCAAGATAAGGGGTAAATCGGCCAGTTTATCGGCATATCGGCCAATTTATCGCCATATCGGCTGATTTATCAGCCGATTTATCTTATCGGTCAGACACCAGTAAGCGATAAATCGGTCGATTTATCGGAATATCGGAAGATATCTTGAATAGTGGGCATTTCATATGCATAATTCAGATTTGAACTACATGGACAAGCTCCATTGGATATAAATTGGTTGAAAAATCAAATATGTGTCCTTCGGGGCATGCTTAGGTCACATGCAAGAAATGGGAATGAATTTCAAACACCAGGGCACTGTTGATTGCCGGCAAAACATTGAGATACCTTGTTTTTCAATTCTAGTAAATCCAAAACTCGTCTGAAATTCATGAAACTTGGCATGCTATAATGGAGTGGCACCCGACATGCTGTGGTATTTTTCGTGTCCATTTTGAGAGAAGGCGCACTCGAATAACAGCCAACAAAGGCATCTTGAAACAAATAGTTGCCATTTTAACATCTCAAACATTTTGTATAATTTAAATTGTGTGCGTTTTGTTAACCATTCATGTGACGCCATGCCTCACTCTTTAAATGGCTAGTGTCGGATTTTGGGTTCCGGCAAACCCTTGAGGTTCGAACACTGGGGTGCGCACGAAGATCTCTCTCTCCCTAGCTCGCTCTCGCAACGATCGCAAGGCCTAGCTCGACGAACCCAAAGAACGAGAGACACGAGAGTTTATACTGGTTCGAGCCACCGATGTGGTGTAATACCCTACTCCAGTGTGGTGTGATGGATTGCCTCTTGGGCTGAGGATGAACAGTTACAAGGGAAGAACAGCCTCCTATGGAGAGGTGCTCTTGTGCTTGGTGAGCTTGTGCAGTTGAGGGTGATCTGAATAGCCCTCGGATTAGTTCGCCCCGTTCTATGGTGGTAGCTAGTCCTATTTATAGAGGCCCTGGTCCTCTCCCCAAATATTGAGCGGGAAGGGATCCAACAAAGGCCAATTTTGAAGGGGGACAACTAGTACAAGTTATCCTGACTAAAGGTGGTCTTCGCCTGCCAAAGGCTCTAGTGGTGACGCAGTCTTGGGCTCCACGGTGACCTCCGTCATGTCGTCCTGCTGGTCTTGGTCTTGTTGCACCGATATGAAAACCTTTGCCTGATGCCTCGGGACTCCTCGCCCGCGCTTGCCTCTTTAGCACCAAAGAGGAAATGAGGACACTGTGCACGCTGGCGCCGGCCTGGCCACGGTCGTCATGGCTTACGTCACAGGAACCACGCGAGGTACCATTTGCCTTGATCTCTCCGCCATGGCCTAGAAGCCGGCGAGCGTAGACACTGACGGCTGGGACAAGAACCCAGCCAGATTACAATTGTACCCCCGGGGGTAGGCCTATATAAACCCCCCGGGGCACCCATGCAAAGGGTTGGCTTCTGAACATAGCACACACACCATAGAGAGAGAGAAGCAAGAGCTAGCCTTGTTCTTCTTCTCCCTTGAACCCAACAGCTCTAGGAGCGATTGTAGCTACTTTTCCTGATCTAGTGATCATGCGGAGACCCCACAGAGCAGGACTAGGGGTGTTATCTCCTCGGAGAGCCCCGAACCTGGGTAATATCCGCCGGCGTGCATGTCTTCGCCTCATCCCGTTTCCGGGCACCGGCGACGTCTTATTGGCACCCACAATGATAAGCCACCCGTTGGCATATGCCGCACCTGCCACCCGACATTTGGCGCCCACCGTGGGGCCAGGTGCAACATCGTCCGGAGACCTGTTCTGGACGGGAACCCTCTTCCTCCCCCGCGAGCGCAGCCAGCCTGCTACGCCCGATGGCGTTTGCCTCGACGCGCTGCAAGGCGTCGACGACGCCTGTGCAGCGAGCTACCTCGCCGATCTGCTCGGCGAGACTCGCATCTCCGACGAGCCTGCGTCCGACGCAGGCACGGACTACCCCGAGAGCCGCCTCGTCAGCCTCCTCGACCAGCTTCACGTCTCCAGCGAGCCTGCTGCAGATGTGGAGTCGGTCGGCTCCACAGACCCGATGCTCATCGACTCCGACACGGCATCGCTCGACGCCTACCCCTCTGACGTGGTGGTCTTCGACGGTCCTCTCCCTCGAGCTGACAGCGGCAGCAGCGCTGTCACCGAAGTGTTGGTCATCAGCCACGTCGCCAACTCGGGCGAGAATGCCCACGACGCCCTGCAAGCGGCGATGCACGACCTCTCCATCCCCATCCCGGCCGACGCCGACGCCGAGACCCTGGAGGCACGCCGCCTCGCCCTCATCGCGGAAGGCCAGAAGATAGCCTCCATGAGACGCCTCACCGAGGCCCACCAGCGCGAAGTCGACCGCGCCGCCTAGCGGCCCGAGCCGAACCGGCTTCGTCCAGAAGCGCGGCGCGGCCGTCGCCAGCATGCTGGGGGCAGATCGCCCCGTCTACGCCACCCCGCTCGAGAATTTGCGAGCCGCTCAGGCGGCCGCAGAAGAGCTCAATGGGCTGGGAGACGATGACCTCCCCTACATGACAAGACGGATCCAGCAGCTGATCGACGCGGCTGCGGAACGGCACGAAGCCGGCGCCCGTGCTGATAGTCATCCCCCGCGCCGGGAGCACGCCGCGACGTCCCGCTCGCCGACTGCAAGCGGCGCACGCCAGAAGAAAGACAAGGAGCCGGCTGCCAGCCGCAGCCGGACTCGCATCACCATCGAGCGCGACGCGGAAGGCCGCCCGCGAGCGGTTGAGCACCAAGGAAATCTGCCTCCTCCCCCGCCTCGAAGAGAAAGACGTCTCACCCCGCCGCCTATCACGCACCCGACTCTTGGCGACCGACTCGGCCGCTGAGAAGGAGTCGGCGAGAACGACGCCCGCCACCGGATCGACCGCCTTGCTCGATCCTTGGCGTTAGAAGAAGAAGACGATGTCGGCCCGCCATGTTTCGGCCCCCGCATCCGCGACGAGCCCTTCCCCAAAGGGTTCTCGCTCCCCGGAGACACGCCCAAGTATAAAGGCTCAGTGAAGCCGGAGGATTGGCTCATCGACTACTCCACGGCTGTCAGCATAGCCAACGGCAATCGGCGCGTCGCCGTGAAGTACGTCCCCCTCATGCTGCAAGGCACGGCGCGCACATGGCTCAACAGCCTCAAGCCCTACAGCATCAACAGCTGGCTGGACTTCACAGAAGTCTTCGTCTGCAACTTCACCAGCACCTACAAGCGGCCTCCCAAGCCTCGCCAGCTCTCCCTCTGCGTCCAAGGGCCCAACGAGTCGACCCGCGACTACCTCACGCGGTGGGCCGAGCTCCGCAACTCCTGCGAGGGGGTGCACGAGGTTCAGGCCATCGAGTACTTCACCGCCGGGTGCCGAGAGGGCACCCTCCTCAAGCACCGACTCCTCTGCGACGAGCCGGCTACCCTCGACGAGTTGCTGGTCATCGCGGACAAGTACACCACGGCCGACTCCTCGATGAAGACTGAGCTTCGAGTAGACGCCTCGGGGAAGGTGATTGCCCCGGCTCCCAAGACGCCGGCTGGCGACCCCAATCGGCACCCCTACCAGAATGATCACAAGTGCAAGGCCCCCATGCCGACTTCCCCAGTCGGCAGGTGGCCACAGTTGAAGATGAGCAGCCCGAAGAGCGGCCTGCTCCCAAGAAGAAGGGCGGCAGGCCGGCTTGGCAGCCGGTTTTCTCCTACGAGCAGGCTCTTGACGCCCCCTGCAAGTTCCACAGCGGCGCGAGGCCGTCTAACCACACGACCCAAAAATGCCACTGGCTCACGCGAATCACCAAGGGCGAGGGGATGTTGCCGCATCCACCTCCCGGTCCGCCGCCTCCAGCCCTCCAGCAGCGGGCGCCTCGGCCGGCGGTCGGCGCCATCCAAGACGAATTTCCTGAAGAGCACGCCGCCTACGTCGTCTTCACCAGTCAAGCTGACGACAAGCGCAGTCGGCGCCGGCAGCACCAAGAAGTTAATGCAGTCGCCTCTAGCGCCCCCGAGTTCATGCACTGGTCAGAGAAGCCAATCAGCTGGAGCCAGGCCGACCACCCAGAAGTGATGCCATCCCCTGGCTCCTATGCAATGGTCTTGGATGTCACCCTCGTGACGGAGAGGCGAGCTGCCCGATTCTCTCGCGTCTTGATAGACGGCGGAAGCAGTATCAACATACTGTACCGTGATACCATGGAGAAGCTGAACATCAAGGCGAAGCAGCTTATGCCGAGCCGCACCGTCTTCCATGGTATCGTCCCCGGCTTGTCTTGCTCCCCAATCGGCAAGATTAAAATGGATGTTCTCTTCGGAGACAAAGATCATTTTCGCCGAGAAGGAATCTGGTTCGAGGTAGTGGATTTGGAGAGCCCCTATCATGCTCTGCTTGGCCGACCTGCTCTGGCCAAGTTCATGGCTGTGCCCCACTACGCCTACCTGAAGATGAAGATGCCGAGCTCGAAGGGGATCATCACGGTAGCCGGCGACTACAAGAAGTCCATCGAGTGTGCCATGGCCAGCAGCCGGCTGGCCCAGTCCCTCGTAGTGGCAGAAGAGAAGAAGATGCTGGAACGGGTTGTGGCCATTGCCGGCAAGCAGCCGGCCCTGTCCCCCAACCCCAAAGATTGTGATGCGCAGGGCTCCTTCCAGCCTGCCAAAGAGACGAAGAAGATACCTCTGGACCCGGAGAACCCGGAGAGGTTCGCTGTCATTGGGGCGAACTTGGACAGTAAATAGGAAGGCGAGCTCGTCGACTTCCTCCGTGAGAATCGAGACATTTTTGCATGGTCCCCAAAGGACATGCCGGGTGTCCCGAAGGATTTCGCCAAGCACAAATTACATGTCTGCGCCGATGCGAAGCCGGTCAAGCAACCCCTCCGCCGACTGCCAGAAGAGAAGCGAAGAATCGTGGGAGAAGAGATAGCCCGGCTCCTTGCCGCTGGCTTTATCATGGAAGTGTTCTTTCCAGAGTGGCTTGCCAACGCAGTTCTGGTTCTGAAGAAGAATAACAAGTGGCGCATGTGTATAGACTACACCAGCCTGAACAAGGCCTGCCCAAAGGATCCGTTTGCTTTGCCACAGATTGACCAAGTGATAGACTCCACAGCCGGATGCGAGCTGTTGAGTTTTTTGGATGCCTACTCAGGGTACCATCAGATCAAGTTGGACCCAGCTGACCACCTGAAGACTGCCTTCATCACACCCTTTGGAGCTTTCTGCTACCTGACTATGACATTCGGCTTGAGGAATGCCGGTGCCACTTTTCAGCGTTGCATGCAGAAATGCCTCTTGAAACAACTCGGCAGAAATGCCCATGTCTATGTAGACGACATTGTGGTGAAGACAGAGAAGCGCGGTACCCTGCTGGAAGACCTGAAAGAAACATTCGCCAACTTGCGCCGATTCCAAATCAAGCTCAACCCCGAGAAGTGCGTGTTCGGAGTACCAGCCGGCCAGCTGCTAGGCTTCCTGGTCTTCGAACGCGGCATCGAGTGCTACCCCGTCAAGATCAAGGCCATCGAGAGGATGGAGATTCCCACCAAACTGCGAGATGTGCAGAAGTTCACCGGCTGCTTGGCCTCCCTGAATCATTTTATCAGCGGACTAGGAGAGAAGGCTCTCCCCCTGTACCGACTCATGAAGAAGTCCACTCACTTCGAGTGGAATGACCAAGCCGACCAAGCCTTCCATGAGTTGAAGAAAATGCTGACCACTCCGCCTGTCCTGGCAGCGCCAACTGAAAAGGAGCCCATGCTCCTCTACATCGCTGCGACTAGCCGAGTAGTCAGTACTGTTGTTGTGGTCTAGCGCCCGGAAGAAGGCCGAGCCCAGCTAGTCCAGAGGCCGGTGTACTACCTAAGCGAAGTGCTATCCAGCTCAAAGCAGAACTACCCGCACTACCAGAAGATGTGCTATGGGGTATACTTCGCCGCCAAGAAACTGAAGCCCTACTTCCAAGAGCACCCCATCACGGTCGTGTGCACCACCCCGCTCGCCGAGATCATAGGCAGCCGGGATGCATCCGGCCGGGTGGCTAAATGGGCCATTGCGCTGGCGCCCTACACGATCTTCTACCAACCCCGCACCGCCATCAAGTCCCAAGCACTGGCCGACTTCCTCGTCGACTGGGCCGAGACCCAGTACCTACCGCCGGCTCCCGACTCTACCCATTGGCGGATGCACTTTGACGGGTCCAAGATGCGCACCGGCTTGGGAGCCGGCATCGTCCTCACCTCTCCCAAAGGCGACAAGCTCAAGTACACACTGCAGATCCACTTCGCTGCCTCCAACAACGTGGCCGAGTACGAGGCGCTCGTACATGGGCTCCGGCTAGCCAAAGAGCTCGGCATACGCCGGATCCTGTGTTACGGCGACTCAGACTTGGTGATCCAGCAGTCGTCTGGCGACTGGGACGCCAAGGACGCAAACATGGCGAGCTATCGATTCCTCGTGCAGCAGATCCGCGGATATTTCGAAGGGTGCGAGTTCCTTCATGTGCCAAGGGCCGACAACGACCAAGCAGATGCCCTAGCACGAATCGGCTCCACCCGACAAGCCATGCCGACTGGCGTCTCCCTCCAGCGCCTCCTCAAGCCGTCCATCAAGCCGTCTCCAGAGTCGGACTCTATCTTCGTACCGCCTGCGCCAGATGTAGCCGGATCCGACTGGAGAAACCCTGCAGGTGGCACGGGGACTTCGACAACTGGCCCGGGGGCTGCCGTAGTCGCACGCGGCCCGGGGACTTCAGAACCCGGCCCGGGGACTGCAGTAGTCGGCCCGGGGACCGCAACGACACAAGAAGCGATGGCCGACTCCAATTCCACGCCACCCAACCCACCCACCCGAGTCATGGTGGCTACACTAACAGAAGAAGAAGTCACAGCTCCGTCATGGGCCCAGCCCATCCTCAAGTTCCTAGTCAGCAGAGAGCTGCCGGCTGATGAGATCTCAGCAAGACTAGTGCAATGACGAGCCGCAGCATATGCAATAATCAACAGAGAGCTTGTGAAGCGCAGCGTCACTGGAGTCTTCCAGCGTTGTGTCGAGCCAGAAAAAGGAGTGGCAATCCTCAAGGATATCCACCAAGGCGAATGCGGCCACCACGCAGCCTCAAGATCACTTGTGGCCAAGGCTTTCCGCCATGGTTTCTTTTGGCCGACTGCCTTGGAGGATGCTAAAGAAATAGTCAAGAGCTGCAGAGGATGCCAAGTTTTTAGTTCCAAGCAACACCTGCCGGCTTCTGCACTCAAGACCATTCCCCTCACCTGGCCTTTTGCCGTCTGGGGACTGGACATGGTGGGCCCTTTCAAGACAGCCCGCGGCGGCTTGACGCATCTACTTGTCGCTGTGGACAAGTTCACAAAGTGGATCGAAGCAAAGCCGATCAAGAAGCTGAACGGGCCGACTGCCGTGACATTCATCACTGACATCACTACTCGGTACGGCGTGCCGCACAGCATCATCACCGACAACGGCACGAACTTCGCCAAAGGAGCACTGGCACGTTTCTGCGCGACGCAGGGCATCCGACTGGACTTAGCGTCCGTTGCCCACCCGCAGTCAAACGGCCAGGTCGAGCGAGCAAATGGACTCATCCTCTCCGGCATCAAGCCCCGACTGGTTGTACCACTGGAGCGATCGGCCGGCTGCTGGCTCGATGAGTTGCCGGCTGTCCTCTGGAGTCTGCGCACTACACCCAACAAGTCAACCGGCTTTACTCCATTTTTCCTCGTGTATGGTGCCGAGGCTGTCATCCCAACAGACATCGAGTTCGACTCGCCTCGGATCACCATGTACACGGAGGAGGAGGCCAAGGAAGCAAGAGAAGACGGCGTCGACCTACTGGAAGAAGGCCGGCTGTTAGCACTCAGCCGGTCCACCATCTACCAGCAAGGGCTGCGCCGCTACCACAACCGTAAGGTCAAGCCAAGATCCTTCCAAGAGGGCGACCTTGTGCTCCGGCTGATCCAGCGAACAGCCGGCCAGCACAAGCTCTCGGCCCCTTGGGAAGGCCCCTTCGTCATCAGCAAGGCACTAGGCAACGACTCCTACTACCTGATCGACGCGCAAAAACCAAGAGCACGCAAGAGAGACGACTCCGGCAAGGAGTCGGAGCGACCATGGAACGCAAACCTCCTGAGAAGATTTTACAGTTGAAAGCAGTATGTATCATGCTACCCTTTTGTATTAAGTACAAACCAACAGGCCCCCCGAACAGTACTCGGGGACTGCCTTTGTTTATCTATGAATGACAAGTGTCATATCCATGAATGTATTATTACATTTGATTTCTTGTTGGGCACTGGGTTCGACTAGTCGGCCCGGGGACTGGCCGCCTTGAGCTATATTAAAAGTTCTACCTGAAGTCAGACAAGTAGTGTGCCGGCTCCCGAGTCCTCTCTTGTTGAAAGTCGCAGCTCGAAGAACCGACTATCCGACTAACAAGAGGCAAGGCAGAAAGGATGCCCACACGAAAAATGGCTAAGGACCAACGAACTTATATAGCAAAAAGATGGCCTCCAACCACGGTTGCCAGCTGTCAGAACAGCCGGCTGGCCGGCTTCCTAAACACTTAGCTTTAGTCCAGCAAAGCTAGAGTACTTCCCTCCCCAATTGGCCAAGCACTCCTCCAACTACAGATTGCAGAGCAACTGTCTGACTGGGGAGGCGACAACCAAGGGAGGGCGGCAAAGGAAACAGCAGAAGGATAAAAAGCAAAGTACGAGGAAAAGCCAAATGCATACATAAGTTATATATACATATAAAGCCCCCAACAGACCGGCAATCGACATGGTTTGAATACACCCCCAGTGGGTGGAATTGTGTAGACTTAGCAGAGTATTGTTCCAAAAGTGACAAGACAGGAAAACAAAAGATGGCAGACTAGACTAGGGCGCGGTGCGGGAGCCGAGCTGGTCGGTGGGACGGCCTCGCCGGCTGAAGGAGTGGCCGCCTAGCGGGTCTCGGCCTGGTCACCACCGGTGGCAGGCGACGCACTCGCGCACGACGTGGTGCTGGAGGCGCGGTCGGGCTGAGGCTGGTCGGCTGCTCCACCAGCTGGCTCAGCGTCTTCACCCTCCTCCTCCTCCTCTTCGCCCTCGTCGCTGGAGTCGATCTCCTCCGCCGAGTCTTCACCATCTGCCGGGTTCAGCCCGGACCACTCCTCCGGCTGGGCGACATCGTTGTCATCTACCTCGGGGGCGAAGACGCTGGTGTCGGTGTAGTCGGCGATCACCGAAGCCCGCCGGATGATAGCCGGCCGCGCCGGCTCCAGCTCCGTGTCGGCTTGCTGCCACCAGGTAGCCAGCTGATCCAGGCTCAGGCCGGGATACCAGGCCTTGACGAACTCCCGCGCCCGCCTGGCGCCGGACAGAGCTGCCGAGGCCTTCCAGGCTTCGAAGCGGCCGACTGCCACCTCCAGCCAGTCGGCGGTCTGACTGGGGGTGCGAGGAACCACTTGGCCGGGCCAGAGGGCGGCCAATACTTGCGCCCCGGCACGCTGAAGCCGGCGGAGCAGTTGGTGAGCCGGCTGGATGCTGGCCTGGATCGCCAAGAGCTGCTCCTCCAGCGAACGGCCGGCGGTTGGCGGCGGGCCTCGATGATCTGGTTGGCGGCAGTAGAATAGCCAGGGAAATACTCTGTGCAAGAAAGAAGAAGAAAAGAAGAGAAGAACACCAAGTCAGAAAACGAGCCAAAAGCGGCAGACGGCAAGAAAGGACGAAGAAGTAGGCGGCATACCGTCAACCAGATCTTCGATCTGACCATAGCCAGAGATCAGAGTTTTCCTTGCTTCAGCCCAGCCAGCCGCTCCGTCTCGTACTTGGCCTGGAGGGTGGCTTCGCGGTCCTGCACTGCCTTCAGAGCCGCCTTGTGGCCTTCCTCTTGGTCGGCCAACTTCTTGGCCAGGCGGTCGTGTTCCTGCACCAAGGCGGCGAGCTCGGCGTCCTTGGCACGAAGGGCAGTCTGAGACTCTCCCAGCTGCGCCCTCAGACCAGCGTTGGCCGCTGCAGAGACGGCAGAAAAAGAAAGAACAGTAAGAGGAAGTCGTCAAGGAAGATCCGACCCGACTGCTCAGCAGTCGGCCCGAATCTCGGGGACTACACGTGACATAAAGAACAAAGCACATACCCCGGCTCTCAATAAGGTCGGCGGTCTTCTGGGTCAGCTCCCAAGCCTGGGAGTTGAAGGCGGCCGCACGAAGATTGTGGTAGTCCTGCAAGATAGACAGAAGATCAAAGTAAGAACAAGAATAGCAAAGCCAAATCCACTAAGAAGTTCCAAGCCGCCTGCTCAGCAGCCGACTCGGAACTCGGGGACTACACCCAGTGGGTGCGCTGACGCACCCCCACGGAAGAAATCAAGACCAAGAAGAAGAAAGATAAGAAGACTAACCCGGATGGCCGCCCGCGTCGCAAGGAACTCGTCGGTGTACTGCTTCAGCACCGTAGCCTGAGCCTGGAGCCGGGTCCGGACGTCCAGCGCGGCCACGTTCATCACGGCCGTCCCTCCGCCCGGCGTCCACCCCGAGGTAGCGCTGGCCACCTCCACATCCTGGGCCGACGAGCTGGAGCCCACGGCCGGCTGCGGCTCCGACGCGGCCTTCTGCGGCTCTGACGCAGCCTTCCCCGCGCGCCGACTCGGCAGCATCCGGGCCGCCAGCTTAGTCCTCGCGGCCGGCTCGCCGCCCGCCGACTGCGCAGGCGGCAGATCAGGCCGGCCGCCTTGAGCCGCCCCAGTCGGCGGGGTCGGCACTGGTGCCCTCTCCAGGACGACGACGTCATCGTCCCTCTCCAGCCCTGGCTGGTCGCCGCCGGCTCCTTCTGGCGAGGGCTCCAGGGCCCCAGGCGCTGCGACGCGCAGCGGGGTGACCATCAAGGCCTCCTCCACCGCCGCCGCAGCTGCAGCCTCCTCTTGGGCCTTAGCTGCGGCGCCGGCGCACGCCTTCGCCGCCTCCTCCTCCTGCGCCGCCTGCGCGGCGGCCGCCTTCCGTGCCTCCGCCTCCCGTGCCTCCCGCGCGTTCCGTTCTGTTGCTTCCTGAAGGTCGGCACGGGGGTCCACGCGGCGAGTGGTGCTCCCAGACCCCCTCGGCGACTCGACGACGGAGGCAGCAGCCGCCCGCTCAAGCGACAATGGAGCTCTGGTTGTTTGGAGAAAAAGACAAGGGTTCAGGAACCACCAGAGAAAAGAAAGAAAAAAGGGTATACAAAAGAGTTCGAACTTACGCCGACACCGGATGTGGTTGCTTCACCGTCTTGCGGAAGCGAGCCGCCTTCGCGGCCGCCTCCTCTCGCCTGGTCGCCGCCGCCCCGCCCCTGGGCTTCTTCGTCCGACTGCCGAACAAACCCTGGGCGGCGCAACGCTTTTGCCCACCGCCCCGAGCAGGCGGTGCAGCGGAGGAACCCGCGCCGCGTCCAGATGCCGGCCGGCGGCGCGGGACGACTTCGGCCTCATCGTCGTCCGGCTAGTCGTCGAAGGTGACTCCATGCCTGGAGCCGCGTGCTTCGCCGCCGGCTTGGCCACCACCCGGCTCGGTGTTGTCGTCCATAGCGGCCGCCCCCAAGTCGGGGTCCTCCAGGTCGTGCTGCGTACGGTCGGGGACGAATCGGCGCTCCGCATCCGACCCGCTGGCAGGCCGAAGGAGAGGACTTTGTCGAAGCCGACTAGTCAGAGTCGGCCAAAGGAATTCGGCAACAAAGCTAAGAGAAAAAAGAAGAGACAAGGAGAACATACCGTGGGCGGTGGATTGGCTCGGCTATATGGCTCCTTGCCGAACTGCCACTCTTCGGAGAGTTTGCAGTTCGCGAGGTAGTTCACCATATAGGCAACCTCCTCGTGCGGCATGTCCTTGGTGCACATCTGGCTCGGATCGAGCTGGCCGCTCATTTGACAGATCAGATGAGGGCGGCTCTGGAGTGGAAGTACCCGGCGCGTGACGAAGGCGGCCAGCAGATCGGGCCCCATCAAGCCCTCCGACTGGGTCATCGCTCGCACTCGGGCGACGGCTGCGGATCCAGCCGGCGTCAGAGTCACGGCCCGGTAGGACCACTGGGGCCGCCTACCCGCCGGTGGGCTGGCTACGTAAGCGGGCAGGTTGACGTAGTCGCCCTGCGGGGCGATGCTTCTGACGTAGAAATACGACTTTTGCCACAGCTTCACCGACTGGATCAGCGTGATGATGGGGAAGGGGTTGTCGGCAGCCACCCTCCGCACCGCGATGAAGGCGCCAGTCTGAGCCGGCACGCCCTGCGAGCGCGTGCCCAGCTTGGACTGGAAGAACTCCCCCCAGAGCTCGAGGGTGGGGAGGACGCCGAGGTAGCCTTCGCATAGGGTGACGAAGGCAGACAGCAGTACCACCGCGTTCGGGGTGAGGTGGTGCGGCTGGAGCTGGTAGAACTCGAGCCAAGAGCGGAAGAAGGCGCTCACAGGCAGGCCGATTCCGCGCAAGAAATGCGAGCGGAAGACCACCCGCTCGCCCTCCCGCGGTTCCGGCGTAAGCTCCTTCGCCGGCGCGAGACGGACCTCCACCTTGTCCGCGCTGGGCAGCCGCCGCGTCTTGCGGAGGAATTCGATGTGATCTTCGTGGACGTTGGAGCCGTCCCAATCCCCGCCATATTGCTCCGTGGCGGGAGGCATGGTGAAAACGAGCGCGGCGGCGGAGGAACGAGTAGTGGAAGAGCGCGGCGGCGAGGCGCTGTTGCAAGAAACGGCAAGAGAAAGAAGATGGTGGAAGGGGGAGGAGCGTGCGAGAGCCTGCCGCTCTCCCTCTCCCCCTGCTTATAGCTTCGCGAGGTGAAGCCGGGGAGGCCGGACGTGGGGTGAGACGTGGGATTAACTGCACCCACTCCCCCCACGCCTCGCGATTATTACGCCCTAAAGGCGTGCCGAAACTGCCGCAAGGAGACGTGCGGGCGGTTTCGGGCTACAGAGAATCCGCGCCTGGGCCCGGGCGTGGACGTGGCGCGCCCCCGCCCTGCGGCGACGTCCCGTCGCGCGTGTGGGCTGGCAGGCTTTCTGACTGAGAGAGGCCACGTGGTTCGCAGACGGCAAGTGGCTGGCCCGCGGCCCGGTGCGCGCACTGGCGAGCTCCAGCCCTCTGACTCCGGAGTTTTCGACCAAGGCGGCGCGCCTAACCAAAGCCGGCTCCCAGCTGCCGACTTGCCAAGATAGGAAGCTGACCGAGCTTCTCAACTCCTGCCCAACCTCGAAGGCCGATCAGCTTCGGGGACTACTGTCGGAGTAAATAGCCACGGGTAGCCTAACCGACTGCCCCTGGCTCTTCCAAAAAATTATCAGGCCTTTAGGCCTTCAAGCATTCCAAGCATTGGACCACCTTCCCTGGCCGGCTACCTCTGAAGCCGACTCACGGAAGGCGGCCCAGCCTCAGCAACCTCCTCCCCCAGGATAACCACGGGGTGGCCGACTCCAGGAAGCCGGCCGTAAAGGATGCCGACTTCCCCGAAGCCGGCCCCGAAGAACGCCGACTCCAAGAAGCCGGCCAAGACCGCAACCACCAGAGCCACGCCACATAACGGTGACAAGACGGGTGTGGCCACAGTGCGGCCCACTACCCCCGAAGCCCGAGGCAGGCATGGCCACAGGACGCCGTACGGGACGGCCATCCCCCGTCCGGCTCGGCACTGTAGCCATGCTAGCCTCGACGTCACCCACGGCAGACGTCGGTACGGCCCGCGGGCGGCGGGCCCCTTCGGCCAGAGAGAGACGCGGAGGTGGCCCGGCCTCCCCCAGTCGGCCAAGGGCGTAGCCGGCCCCCAGAAGTCGGCTACCCCTCCCGCGAAGCATGTGCCACATTAAGGAGGCAAGACGAGGTAAGGCTACAGTGAGAGCCCTCAAGGCGGCCCACTGTAGCCACGATTACCTCAACGAAGCCCTCATCATCAGGGCGAGGCTACAGTAAGCAGCCGCCGACAAGATCCTAGGCGGTGGGGCCGGCCTGTCAACAAAGAGGCCGGCAGCCGACGGGACCCACTAGTCGGCGGGCCCCAATAGCCGGCGGAGAAGCCGGCGAGCGTAGACACTGACGGCTGGGACCAGAACCCAGCCAGATTACAATTGTACCCCCGGGGGGTAGGCCTATATAAAGCCCCCGGGGCACCCATGCAAAGGGTTGGCTTCTGAACATAGCACACACACCATAGAGAGAGATTAGCAAGAGCTAGCCTTGTTCTTCTTCTCCCTTGAACCCAACAGCTCTAGGAGCGATTGTAGCTACTTTTCCTGATCTAGTGATCATGCGGAGACCCCGCAGAGCAGGACTAGGGGTGTTATCTCCTCGGAGAGCCCCGAACCTGGGTAAGATCCGTCGGCGTGCATGTCTTCGCCTCATCCCGTTTCCGAGCACCGGCGACGTCTTATTGGCACCCACAATGATAAGCCACCCGTTGGCATATGTCGCACCTACCACCCAACATTTGGCGCCCACCGTGGGGCCAGGTGCACCATCGTCCGGAGACAGCTTCCCCAGGAAGCCAAGAGAAAACGTGCCAAGCAGGATTTCTGTAGCTCTTGATCGCAAACATTTTAGATTGAACACCCGTATGCAAAGTGAGAGCTATGGTCTTCCCCCTTAAGTCGAGGGAAAATCCGCAGTGCAGGATTTGTGCATCCCTTCAACGCAAATGGTTGTTTTGGATGACCCGTGTGCAACCACGCACAAACAATTTGGTTGCATCTTTCATATTGGGTATGTTGCCATTTGTCAAACTAGAAAGATTGACATTTGTTTATCTAGTAACATTGCCATTTGTCAATCTTTGGTACACTGCAATTTGTCAAAATATGCAGCTAGAAATCACTAGCAGTATCTAATTTTTGCAACTAAAATTCAGTAATTAAGCATAGATTTCATTCATAGATTAAGCAGACATTCTTAATTTATACAAACATTTCAACTCGACAGCTGAACCGACCAAACTTTTCCCCAATTCTTGCCAACCACGTACTGAAATAGCTAGTTCAACTATATATACTAGCTAATTTTAAGTACGTTGTACAGCTCGACCACACATCTATAGTCAGATGAATTGAACAAAATAGACCCTAAATACTACTACTACCACAGAGGGGCTTTGTGCTACTTCCGGCAACCTCTCCTCAGCCGAGCGCGCTCAGTAAGAGGCAGAGGAGGAGGAGCCTACCGACGAGCTGGAGAAATGCAATACGGTGCCTGCCGCAGCTGCACGTTCAGCGACACTCGCCAGCTCGAACACCCACTGCCACTCCAGACGATCCCTCTCGAAGCGGCCGGACTGCTCGTAGATCTCCTGATTCCTCGCCTCTGCGTCGACGTGTGCTGCGACCACGGCTGCGGTAAGGCTCTTTGCACGCTCGACGAGGCGCTTCTCCTCCTCCCGCAGGAACTCTATGTAGCACGCAAGTTCGCTGACGCACGTGCGGGCCTCCAGCTCCGCCTCCCTCCTTCAGGCGGCGGTGGTGGAGTGGGTGATGAGCCCGGCGGTCGACGGTGGGCTGGTGACTACGGCGGCCGACGATGGGGTGGCGGCCACGACCACCACCTCCTTCCTTCGGGCCGCGGTGGCAGAGCGGGTGATGGCCACGGTAGCCGGCAGTGCGGTGGTGGCCCCGACGGCCATCTCCCGCCTTCGGGCCGCGGCGGCAGAGTTGGAGATGGCCATGGATTTCGACGGTGGTGTGGCGGAAATGGCGGCCGGCAACAGCTGCCGATGGGCAGCGGCGGCGGAGCGTGTGGTGGGTGTTTAGCGCACGCCCAACAGGGACGCCACGCGCACTACTCTACGCCGGGGACTATGCCGCCGCCGCAGTGTAGCCTCCCAGCTGGAGCTGTCCTCTGATGATGAGGGAGTGGCTGAGCGACAACGACGGATAGGTGTCATTGGCGATTGTGGGAGAAGCAGACAAGATAAGCTATAGGGAGGTAGGGGAAAATGCGACACAGGACTCGCCGGCCGTGAGGGTTTTTATAGCAGGCCGATAAGCATTGGGATTTTAGGGGATTTCACCGAGTCGGGCAGGAAGCTTGCGTGGGGACCTGCGAGGTTGCGCGGGTACGGGCTCACCGACGATTCATTGGCGCCACTTCGAGCCACCATTTGGCCAAAAGAACGCCCCCGCGCGCTACGCAAGCTTGCGCTGTAAGCCGTCTGTGGCAGCGGGGTGACAAGACGTGCGAGAGGAGGACGAAAGGACACGTACACATACGGTTAATACAAAAAAACGTTTGTGATTTAATGACATACTATACCCCCGACCTGGTTTATAAGTAGGATTTAACTAATAAAATACGAATGCATGTCGCCAAAGATTATATCATTGGAGTCGTATTTGAACATAGTTTCCAGCTATACATTTTTGTAACATGCAATAACACTTTTTTGGTTAAATTTAAGGTTATATACTAGCAAGCGTTTGCCCGCAAAACACACGGCTTATTCCATCACAAACAGCTCGGATGGATCAACTGTACGCCACGTATCGCACACACAACTCTAATCTAATTCGTGCTTGATGTCTTCGACATCGCTCGCACAGTTCATCTAATTTGCCACGTATCACTGTGTCGGCCTCTGCTCGCGTCCCTTGGCAAGATCTGCTCGCCGTTAGGCGCCGCGGCACGCTCTGCTCGCGTCCGTTGGCGCGCTCTGCTTATGTCCGTCGGTGCGCTCGGCTTGTGGACAAGTTTTGCTTGCGTGTTCAACTGCTATATGCATACATATATGGTTGCTTGCCGTTGAGGCGACCGTGGACCGCTCTGCTCGCATCCCTCCGCGCGCGCTCTACCAGCGGTTGGGCGTGCGCACAATCACGTCAGGGGCCCCATATGCATGCAGTTGCACCGCGCGTGTTGCCATGCGATGCAGTTATGTGCGGCACGAAGGAGTTACGCGCTGCAAATTAGAACTGCCATCAGGGCCTGCCGATATTCCTGGCCGCCCGGCTTCCCTTTTAATTCCTGCGGCCATTATAACCTTAGTCTATTCAACCTTTCGATCGCGCCCCACAACACAACAAGGACACCCACGACGACACATAGAGAGGGGATGTCTAGCGGCGCTCCAATGGAGTTCGGCAAGCATAGAGTGGAGACCCACACGAGGGAGACGCAGTGGTGTACACCATCGACCCGGCTGTGGTGGACGACTACATCAACAGCGTTGAGCAGTTGCTTGCTTGAGACAAGTACAAGGTGGTCGACATTGACCTCCAGTACACCGCCGGTCGTCCCGGCATAGATCAGAAGGTTGCCGTCGCCCAGTTGTGCGTGCGCCATCATGTCCTCATTTACCACTACTGCATGGCCACAAAGCCTTGCGACCGTTTCAACAGGTTTGTCAACAACACTGACTACAAGTTCGCCACGGTAGAAACCACCGACGATGTAAAAGCGCTCAGTATTACGGGCTTGGCCTGCAAGAACTGTAGCACCCACGATGCGGCTATATCTCCCACGTGTCGAGGCACGACTTAGAGGCATAACCGCATGGTGGTTTTGTCGTAAGAAGGGTCATCTTCACTCAATCCCATGTAATGAACAAGAACGGGATAAAGAGAGTTGGCTTACAATCGCCACTTCACGCAATACTTCAATAAAACATACATCATTCAGAGTACACACATAGTCCGACTACAGATAAATCCAAAAGAAAAGAAGATAACCCCAAATTCTAGATCCCCGATCGTCCCAACTGGGCTCCACTACTGATCAACCGGAAACGAAACATAGTAACGTCCAAGGACTTCGTCGAACTCCCATCTGAGCTCGGTTGCATCACCTACACTGGTTTCATCGGCACCTGCAACTGTTGTGATAGTATCTGTGAGTCACGAGGACTCAGCAATCTCAAAACCCGCGAGATCAAGACTATTTAAGCTTATGGGTAGGAAGTGATAATGAGGTGGAGCTGCAGCAAGCACTAAGCAAATATGGTGGCTAACATACGCAAATACGAGCGAGAAGAGAAGCAACGCAACGGTCGAGAAGCTAGAAGTGATCAAGAAGTGATCCTGAAACTACATACGTACAACCATAACACAAGCTGTGTTCACTTCCTGGACTCCGCCGAAAAGAGACCATCACGGCTACACACGCGGTTTATGCATTTTAATTAAGTCAAGTGTCAAGTTCTCTACAACCGGACATTAACAAATTCCCATCTGCCACATAACCGCGGGCACGGCTCTCGAAAGTTTATACCCTGCAAGGGTATCCCAACTTAGCCCATCACAAGCTCTCATGATCAGCGAAGGATATTCCTTCTCCCGGAATAACCCGATCAGACTCGGAATCCCGGTTACAAGACATTTCGACAATGGTAAAACAAGACTAGCAAAGCCACCCGAATGTGCCGACAAACCCTAATAGGAGCTGCACATATCTCGTTCTCAGGGCACAACGGATAGGTCAAGCTATGAGTAAACCCAGACCTCAAGTTTCCTCGAGGTGGCCCCGCAGGTTGCCTGGTTCGGACCAACACTCAGAGGAGCACTGGCCCAGGGGGTTTAAAATAAAGATGACCCTCGGGCTCGCGAAAACCCAAGGGAAAGGCTTAGGTGAGGCAAATGTAAAACCAAGGTTGGGCCTTGCTGGAGGAGTTTTATTCATAGCAAACTGTCAAGGGGGTCCCATAACCCCAACCGTGTAAGGAACGCAAACTCAAGGAACATAACACCGGTATGATGGAAACTAGGGCGACAAGAGTGGAACAAAACACCAGGCAAAAGGCCGAGCCGTCCACCCTTTACCAAGTATATAGATGCATTAATTAATTAAGTGATATTGTGATATCCCAAACAATCCATGTTCCAACATGGAACCAACTTCATCTTCACCTGCAACTAGCAATGCTATAAGAAGGGCTGAGATAAAGTGGTAACTTAGCCAAACAACGGTTTGCTAGGAAAGGATGGTTAGAGGCTTGACATGGCAATATGGGAGGCATGATAAACAAGTGGTACGTAGCACAACATAGCGATAGAGCGAACAACTAGCAAGCAAAGATAGAAGTGATATCGAGGGTAATGGTCATCTTGCCTGAGATCCCGCAAGGAAGAAGAACGAGTCCATGAAGAAGACAAACGGACGTAGTCGAACGAATCCTCACAACTCCGGAACGAAACCGAAGCTAACGAGAGAAGCAAACCGAAAGAAGCAAGCAACATGGTAAACACACAAGCATAAACATGGCATGATGGACAACCAAGGATGGTGCATGTCCGGTTTAAAGAGGCATGGCATGGCAAAGTGCACAAACAATACTACAAGTTAAGTGGAGCTCAATATGCAACGAGATGCATATTGACAAAAAGACCACATTCGATTATTTAGTTCACTCCCGTTAGGTACTCAACAATATTAAATGGTGGTTAACATGGCAAGAGGTGAGGCATAAGTAAACTAACTATTTAGACATGTTTAAATGAGGCCGGAAACAATAAACAACAATTCCGGAAAATCCTCATATGCAATTTATGGATTTGGTACTGTTCTTCCCTAAACACAATTTTAGAGTTGTTAAACAGCAAAGCAAGTGCATCAAGTTAAACTAGGCATTTTTCTAACCGCATTTACATATATGATTTATTTAAAATGGACCTATGGTTATTTAGTTATGAAATAAATCATTTTAACACGGCATTTAAGCAAATTAAAGCAAACCACAAGTTTAAGCATTTTAAACATGGATGAAAGTTGCATATTATGAAATTAGACAAAATTCTATGCATCTTACATATATAATGTTTTTACAAATTATGCATGGTTATTAAGTTATATATGCATGAAGCTCAAGGGGTTTTCTGCAAAACTGAAGTTCTCTGGATAATAGCTAAATTGTTCCGCGAAAAAAACCATGATTCGGGACGAATCTGGACAAGCCCAATAGAGGAAAAAGGCTGGGGCTCCTCACAACGAGTCAAGCCCAAGCTGATGGAGAGGCCAAACGGGCCGGCGCTGGCTTGCTGGCGGACCACGCGGCTGAAGCAGGGGAGGTTGGGAAGGCGCTGTGAGTGGGCGTCGTCTCGCCGGGAAGCAGAGTGGCAACGCGAGTGCGGGACTGGCCGGCGACGAGTAGCCGATGCAGGACGAACGCGGGAGAAGCAGATCCGACCGGGATGCTCCCTATCTGGGCGGCGGCGGAGGCAGGACGGCAGCTGCTGCTGCGATGGTGCTCCCATGGCTGTCCTCCAACATGGGACAGAGAGAGAGTACTGAGAGAAGAGCGGGATAGGGGAAGAAGAAGGAAGCGCAGGGGCACGGATGAACTGCGAGGGGCGGCGTGGTTGCTGTTGTTCGAGAGGAGCTCATCTCCCTGCGCCGACGAGGAGAGCGGGGAGGCTGCGGAGACAAAGGACGACGGCGGCTCGGTCCTGCATGCCGATGGCGCGAGGCTTGGTGCGTGACTGCTGCGGGAGGAGTTCGGCGAGGCGTCCATGCTCAGGCATGAGCAGAGGCGCATGGGAGGCGGTGAAGGGCACGGGACTCGGGGCTCCGAGGGTGCTGTGCTCCGGCGAGGTGGTCGGCGGGGAGTGGATCGAGGAGGTGCTCTGGTTGGCTGGGCGAGCAAATCGGGGAGGAGCAGTGGAGAGTGCTGGTTGGTGGGTGGAGGAAAACGAGGAGAAGGGGGATCCCGAGGTGGATCGAGACCGGGTGGCGGCGGTGAGGAGGAAGGATCGGACAGCTCTCCTAGATTTTAGGGTTGCCCCGTTTATATACGCTAGTGGATTAGGTTAGGGGGTATTCGGTCCGTCCGATCATAACCGGCAGTCGAGAATAAATTGGCTAGGGATTCCAAATAAGAAAACGAAGATGTTTTAGGGATGTTTGGGGATGATTCGGACACATCGGTCACGACTGAGCGGTTCGGGTTCAGGGCAGTTTCGGACATGGTTGCGAAGGTGGTCGGTGGCAGGCAGAGAGGTTAGGTGGTTTGACAAGAGGGAATCGAAAGCCCGGTTGGTCTCGGAACAGTCAACAAGGCAAGGGGGAACGCGGCAACTACGAGCGGATGAATGTTTTATGAAAACATGCGGATGCAATGTGGATGATGCGATGATGAATGCAACAAACAAATAAAACACACGGCGACAATGAAAAACATGGAAGAGCATCGGTCTCGGGGTGTCACAACACTCCCCCACTTACAAGAGATCTCGTCCTGAGATCTAGGGATGGCACCGGAGAGAAATGGAAGAGGAAGAGGTAAAACAAAGTTGCTTCTTTGACAAACGAGTGAAACCACGAACCTTGAGAGGTTAAACAATTTTAAGGAAAGAATACGGCGGAGATGAATGAAGTTGAGAACACTCTGTTACATGAGAGGAACAATGAACACGATGAGAACCAATAGCTTAAGGTACAAGATAGACTTTGAGCCCACTTTGGTTGAGGAGAAGCAAGGAAAGAAGAATTCGGCATCACTCCGACTGAAAAGAGGGGCACGACTTGATAGATAAAAGTAACTTGAATAGAGGACACAACACTCCGGTTAAAACAGAATAGACAACGAGTAAAAGCGAAATAATTTGGCATCACTCCTATTGAAAATGGATAGAAATAGCATCAATTTGACTAGATGGAAAGAACTTGAATAGAACAATGCTCATGTTAAATGGATAAGCAAGGAAAAGAACATGATCTTGACAAAACGGGACGATGTGTCAAAGAGAGCAGCATCACCATGCCTCCGGTAGAAATGAAAGAATGCAATGAAGAGAATGGAGAAGAAAACAACATGTTCTACCTCAAGTGAATTTGAGAGAGAATCCTTAAAAATAAGGATAGAACGGAGTTGTTGGGAAATCAACAACGAAAAGCACAAGCTTGTTGTGGGCTTATGGAAAACATCTCAAAATTATGAGGTGACAACCGGCCACTAACGGAAACAATTACTTTGATTGAGAACACCAAAGAGATGAAAATCTTCTTTCACCAAGAGGATAGGAGAAAACTTGGATCATTGATAAGCACCATAAATAGCAACAATCCTTAGGGAAGGCTTTAGGTGAAATCTAAACCAAGATAACTCCAAGGAAGAAATTTTTGGGTTGAAAAGATCTCGTGAACGAATTGAAAATGATGGGCTTAAAATATGTCACTCTTGAAAACTTGTGAATCATGAAAGACGAAGGGAAATTATCAAGAATGACATAACACCACCTCAAAAGATAAGGGAGAACAATTGCACTTCGGAATGCAAGATGAAGAATGCTTGAACTCCTCAAAACAAAACACGTGTTGAGCACCATGTTAAATTTTGAGTATAGCTTGGCGGATCTTAACTTCAAGAGAGATCTTGAAGAACTAATGAAGAATGAAGGAATCCTTGACGAACCACCATGTAGAGCCTCCATGAAGAACTTCGGTAAAAAGAGTATGATAGAAATAAAAGAGAAGTTGAAAGAACAAGGTGAAGTCTTGCAATGATTTAGATGGAGCTCCAGGACGATATAATGATAAAACTTTGAACTTCGGAAAAGAAAAGATGAAGCATCTCGAACCGAGAAATGTGACATGATGAACAACTCTGGAAAGAAGAAACTAGATCACTTGGATGAAACAATAATAAGAATTACGTTATGCGTATCCTTCACCAATTTAAATTGATGACAGGCAACGGATTTGGCATACTACTTATTCTCGTAGAAAGGATTAAGAGAGATATAGCGTAAACTTGAGAAGGTCTTCAACGAACCACCGGAAGGATTGAAACAACGAATAAATTAATATGAGAACATAGGAAGAGGAATCTTAAACGAACCACCGTAAGAACTGAAAACGACCGAAGGAAAGATAACGAAACACCGGGAAGAATTAGAAAACAAAAGAAGATACTTGAGTGAATTTAGATAGAAGAGATTGAAGAGACGACAAGCAGACTAGAGAATACTTGAATGATGCACCGGTAAGATTTGGAGAACGAGAGCTCAAAGTTGGAATGAATAATTCTGAGATGATGGGCTCCGGAGAATCAAACTGAAAATATTCCTGAATTGCTCCGGGTGGGTGAAAAGAATTATCATAATCGAAAAACAATTATGAGAGGATGGCATCAAGCTAGAACCATGAATCTTCAAGAGAATGGACAAGATTTAAGAGAAACTCTTCTTCGGTCTTCTGTGTTGAGAATGACGATGAGAAACACCGCCATGAATTATTGAGATACTCCGGGAGAATGAAAACAAAGAGGTTGATCCAACAATGAAAAATAATTTGAAATCGATCTTGGAAAATATCTGACTGATGAAACTCATTCTTACGTCAAACTTCAAAAAGAATTTGGGAATAGCTCCGGGAAAATTAGAAGAGTCAGGTAAGATCCTGGGAAAAGACCTGTGGGTTAGGGCCCACTCAAAAGAAAACACCGTTGAACAATTGCTTAGGAAGAGATAATGCACCGGTTGATTTCAACGTTTTGAATGAGGTAACAACCTCAAAATAGCTTGAAAGGAATAAGAATGGAAACTTGAATCTTCTGGGATATCTTCAGCACTCCAGATAACATGAATAGCAAGAGGTGGATGATTAAGAGATGCAGCGACATGAGAAAGCATTTGAAACGACGAAAGGATATGATCAACGAAGCTTGAATAGAATCCACCAGCGAAGAAAATGAATGAAGAATGATGAACTTGAAGCTTCCCTAGTATCTTTGTGAGGATCACCGGATAAGAACATTGAAAGAAAAGAATGAAGAGACTTTACATCCATAAGATGGATACTTGATTAAGAAATACGAGTCCTTGAAGGAAAAAGGGTGGGAGGGCGGGAAAACAAAGGCACTTGGGACGGATGAAACAACTACCGTTGCGAAGAATTGAAAATTGATCTAGAAGAAATTGAAAGGATATGATTAACTTGGAGAGAAATACACCGGTTGAAAAGCATTGACAAGAAAATCTCGATGATCAAGAAGGATTAGCACTCCCATAGAAATATGAGAACACCGCTTGGAGAAGGTATGGAATCAACACTTGAAATTGAAGCAACTCGAATACCACAACTCAAAACAAAACAAAGATTTGGCTTGCAGAATAAGCCGGAACAAATACATATGATAGAGATTTACCCAATCCCATATCATGCATCTGTCATAAAGATATTCTAGCAGCTTCTTGAATTCCCACCTATAAACTCCCGAAACTTTCTGGTTATGCAATCTGGTGTTGGGGATACAGGGGAAGCAATATATCTCACCCAAACTAGCAATCCCTACATCCAGCTGTATCCATCCGTCAACACATCATGAAGAAAACTCCAGAAATCGTGTACCTCAACCTTCGAGAAGCATCCGTTATACGAGCTATGGCAATACTCCCGAACTCGCGCCCCAGTACTAGGTGGCGTCGAGGTTATCTCACCAACAACAGCATAAAAGAGATTTTCGATGTCGGCAAAACTTAGGTATTCCAGAACTGCAACGATAAAATTGTGACGACAACACCTCGGAGCTCAACTCCTCGGGACACTACCACAACCCCTAAATGTCAGGAGGCAACAAGAACAATGTTCTCGTCACAAGAATATCGGAACGATCCCAAGATACCCGCGTGATCCTAAAAAAATTTAGTGAAATTTGGGGAGAGGAAAGTCAAAACATCTACGTCAGGAGGCCTCACCAGAGCGACGAAGGGACTGAGGAGTAAAAATAATCCTACTCTCCGATATATATAATCCTAAGACTCAAAACATTATTGTTCTAGACTCAACAACGTTAGCGATTCGATGATGTAGGGGGCTCCTAAGTCGGGGATGGCTTTGATTACCAACTTGTAACACCCACGATGCGGCTATATCTCCCACGTGTCGAGGCACGACTTTGAGGCATAACCGCATGGTGATTTTGTCGCAAGAAGGGTCATCTTCACACAATCCCATGTAATGAACAAGAACGGGATAAAGAGAGTTGGCTTACAATCGCCACTTCACGCAATACTTAAATAAAACATACATCATTCAGAGTACACACATAGTCCGACTACAGACAAATCCAAAAGAAAAGAAGATAACCCCAAATGCTAGATCCCCGATCGTCCCAACTAGGCTCCACTACTGATCAACCGGAAACGAAACATAGTAACATCCAAGGACTTCGTTGAACTCCCATTTGAGCTCCATTGCGTCACTTGCACTGGTTTCATCGGCACCTGCAACTGTTGTGATAGTATCTGTGAGTCACGAGGACTCAGCAATCTCAAAACCAGCGAGATCAAGACTATTTAAGCTTATGGGTAGGAAGTGGTAATGAGGTGGAGCTGCAGCAAGCACTAAGCAAATATGGTGGCTAACATATGCAAATAAGAGCGAGAAGAGAAGCAACGCAACGATCGAGAAGCTAGAAGTGATCCTGAAACTACTTACGTACAACCATAACACAAACCGTGTTCACTTCCCGGACTCCGCCGAAAAGAGACCATCACGGCTACACACGCGGTTTATGCATTTTAATTAAGTCAAGTGTCAAGTTCTCTACAACCGGACATTAACAAATTCCCATCTGCCACATAACCGCGGGCACGGCTCTCGAAAGTTTATACCCTGCAGGGGTGTCCCAACTTAGCCCATCACAAGCTCTCATGATCAGCGAAGGATATTCCTTCTCCCGGAATAACCCGATCAAACTCGGAATCCCGGTTACAAGACATTTTGACAATGGTAAAACAAGACTAGCAAAGCCGCCCGAATGTGCCGACAAACCCTAATAGCAGCTGCACATATCTCGTTCCCAGGGCACAACGGATAGGTCAAGCTATGAGTAAAACCAGACCTCAAGTTTCCTCAAGGTGGCCCCGCAGGTTGCTTGGTTCAGACCAACACTCAGAGGAGCACTGGCCCAGGGGGGGTTTAAAATAAAGATGACCCTCGGGCTCGCGAAAACCCAAGGGAAAGGCTTAGTTGAGGCAAATGTAAAACCAAGGTTGGGCCTTGCTGGAGGAGTTTTATTCAAAGCAAACTGTCAAGGGGGTCCCATAACCCGAACCGTGTAAGGAACGCAAAATCAAGGAACATAACACCGGTATGACGGAAACTAGGGCGACAAGAGTGGAACAAAACACCAGGCAAAAGGCCGAGCCGTCCACCCTTTACCAAGTATATAGATGCATTAATTAATTAAGTGATATTGTGATATCCCAAACAATCCATGTTCCAACATGGAACCAACTTCATCTTCACCTGCAACTAGCAACGCTATAAGAAGGTCTGAGAAAAAGCGGTAACTTAGCCAAATAACGGTTTGCTAGGAAAGGATGGTTAGAGGCTTGACATGGCAATATGGGAGGCATGATAAACAAGTGGTACGTAGCACAACATAGCGATAGAGCGAACAACTAGCAAGCAAAGATAGAAGTGATATCGAGGGTAATGGTTATCTTGCCTGAGATCCCGCAAGGAAGAAGAACGAGTCCATGAAGAAGACAAACGGACGTAGTCGAACGAATCCTCACAACTCCGGAACGAAACCGAAGCTAAGGAGAGAAGCAAACCGAAAGAAGCAAGCAACATGGTAAACACACAAGCATAAACATGGCATGATGCACAACCAAGGATGGTGCATGTCCGGTTTAAAGAGGCATGGCATGGCAAAGTGCACAAACAATACTACAAGTTAAGTGGAGCTCAATATGCAACGAGATGCATATTGACAAAAAGACCACATTCGATTATTTAGTTCACTCCCGTTAGGTACTCAACAATATTAAATGGTGGTTAACATGGCAAGAGGCGAGGCATAAGTAAACTAACTATTTAGACATGTTTAAATGAGGCCGGAAACAATAAACAACAATTCCGGAAAATCCTCATATGCAATTTATGGATTTGGTACTGTTCTTCCCTAAACAAAATTTTAGAGTTGTTAAACAGCAAAGCAAGTGCATCAACTTAAACTAGGCATTATTCTACCCCATTTACATATATAATTTATTTAAAATGGACCTACGGTTATTTAGTTATGAAATAAATCATTTTAACATGGCATTTAAGAAAATTAAAGCAAACAACAAGTTTAAACATTTTAAACATGGATGAAAGTTGCATATTATGAAACTAGACAAAATTCTATGCATTTTACATATATAATGTTTTTACAAATTATGCATGGTTATTAAGTTATTATATGCATGAAGCTCAAGGGGTTTTCTGCAAAACTGAAGTTCTCTGGATAATAGCTAAATTGTTCCGCGAAAAAAAACCACGATTCGGGACGAATCTGGACAAGCCCAATAGAGGAAAAAGGCTGGAGCTGCTCACAACGAGTCAAGCCCAAGCTGATGGAGAGGCCAAACAGGCCGGCGCTGGCTTGCTAGCGGACCACGCGGCTGAAGCAGGGGAGGTTGGGAAGGCGCTGTGAGTGGGCGTCGTCTCGCCGGGAAGCAGAGTGGCAGCGCGAGTGCGGGACTGGCCGGCGACGAGTTGCCGATGCAGGATGAACGCGGGAGAAGCGGATCCGACCGGGATGCTCCCGATCTGGGCGGCGGCGGAGGTAGGACGGCGGCTGCTGCTGCGATGGTGCTCCCATGGCTGTCCTCCAACATGGGACAGAGAGAGAGAGTACTGAGAGAAGAGCGGGATAGGGGAAGAAGAAGGAAGCGCAGGGGCACGGATGAACTACGAGGGGCGGCGTGGTTGCTGGTGTTCGAGAGGAGCTCATCTCCCTGCGCCGACGAGGAGAGCGGGGAGGCTGCGGAGAGAAAGGACGACGGCGGCTCGGTCCTGCTGGCCGATGGCGCGAGGCTTGGTGCGTGACTGCTGCGGGAGGAGTCCGGCGAGGCGTCCATGCTCAGGCATGAGCAGAGGCGCATGGGAGGCGGCGAAGGGCACGGGACTCGGGGCTCCGAGTGTGCTGTGCTCCGGCGAGGTGGTCGGCGGGGAGTGGATCGAGGAGGTGCTCTGGTTGGCTGGGCGAGCAAATCGGGGAGGAGCAGTGGAGAGCGCTGGTTGGTGGGTGGAGGAAAACGAGGAGAAGGGGGATCCCGAGGTGGATCGAGACCGGGTGGCGGCGGTGAGGAGGAAGGATGGGACAGCTCTCCTAGATTTTAGGGTTGCCCCGTTTATATACGCTAGTGGATTAGGTTAGGGGTATTCGGTCCGTCCGATCATAATCGGGCGGTCGAGAATAAATTGGCTAGGGATTCCAAATAAGAAAACGAAGATGTTTTAGGGATGTTTGGGGATGATTTGGACACATCGGTCACGACTGAGCGGTTCGGGTTCAGGGCAGTTTCGGACAAGGTTGCGAAGGTGGTCGGTGGCAGACAGAGAGGTTAGGTGGTTTGACAAGAGGGAATCGAAAGCCCGGTTGGTCTCGGAACAGTCAACAAGGCAAGGGGGAACGCGGCAACTACGAGTGGATGAATGTTTTATGAAAACATGCGGATTCAATGTGGATGATGCGATGATGAATGCAACAAACAAATAAAACACACGGCGACAATGAAAAACATGGAAGAGCGTCGGTCTCGGGGTGTCACAACACTCCCCCACTTACAAGAGATCTCGTCCTGAGATCTAGGGATGGCACCGGAGAGAAACGGAAGAGGAAGAGGTAAAACAAAGTTGCTTCTTTGACAAACGAGTGAAACCACGAACCTTGAGAGGTTAAACAATTTTAAGGAAAGAATACGGCGGAGATGAATGAAGTTGAGAACACTCTGTTACATGAGAGGAACAATGAACACGATGAGAACCAAGAGCTTAAGGTACAAGATAGACTTTGAGCCCACTTTGGTTGAGGAGAAGCAAGGAAAGAAGAATTCGGCAGCACTCCGACTGAAAAGAGGGGCACGACTTGATAGATAAAAGTAACTTGAATAGAGGACACAACACTCCGGTTAAAACAGAATAGACAACGAGTAAAAGCGAAATAATTTGGCATCACTCCTGTTGAAAATGGACAGAAATAGCATCAATTTGACAAGATGGAAAGAACTTGAATAGAACAATGCTCATGTTAAATGGATAAGCAAGGAAAAGAACATGATCTTGACAAAATGGGACGATGTGTCAAAGAGAGCAGCATCACCATGCCTCCGGTAGAAATGAAAGAATGCAATGAAGAGAACGGAGAAGAAAACATGTTCTACCTCAAGTGAATTTGAGAGAGAATCCTTAAAAATAAGGATAGAACGGAGTTGTTGGGAAATCAACAATGAAAAGCACAAGCTTGTTGTGGGCTTATGGAAAACATCTCAAAATTATGAGGTGACAACCGGCCACTAACGGAAACAATTACTTTGATTGAGAACACCAAAGAGATGAAAATCTTCTTTCACCAAGAGGATAGGAGAAAACTTGGATCATTGATAAGCACCATAAATAGCAACAATCCTTAGGGAAGGCTTTAGGTTAAATCTAAACCAAGATAACTCCAAGGAAGAAATTGTTGGGTTGAAAAGATCTCGTGAACGAATTGAAAATGATGGGTTTAAAATATGTCACTCTTGAAAACTTGTGAATCATGAAAGGCGAAGGGAAATTATCAAGAATGACATAACACCACCTCAAAAGATAAGGGAGAACAATTGCACTTCGGAATGCAAGATGAAGAATGCTTGAACTCCTCAAAACAAAACACGTGTTGAGCACCATGTTAAATTTTGAGTATAGCTTGGCGGATCTTAACTTCAAGAGAGATCTTGAAGAACTAATGAAGAATGAAGGAATCCTTGACGAACCACCATGTAGAGCCTCCATGAAGAACTTCGGTAAAAAGAGGATGATAGAAATAAAAGAGAAGTTGAAAGAACAAGGTGAAGTCTTGCAATGATTTAGATGGAGCTCCAGGACGATATAATGATAAAACTTTGAACTTCGGAAAAGAAAAGATGAAGCATCTCGAACCGAGAAATGTGACATGATGAACAACTCTGGAAAGAAGAAACTAGATCACTTGGATGAAACAATAATAAGAATTACGTTATGCGTATCCTTCACCAATTTAAATTGATGACAGGCAACGGATTTGGCATACTACTTATTCTCGTAGAAAGGATTAAGAGAGATATAGCGTAAACTTGAGAAGGTCTTCAACGAACCACCGGTAGGATTGAAACAACGAATAAATTAATATGGGAACATAGGAAGAGGAATCTTAAACGAACCACCGTAAGAACTAAAAACGACCGAAGGAAAGATAACGAAACAGCGAGAAGAAGTAGAAAACAAAAGAAGATACTTGAGTGAATTTAGATAGAAGAGATTGAAGAGACGACAAGCAGACTAGAGAATACTTGAATGATGCACCGGTAAGATTTGGAGAACGAGAGCTGAAAGTTGGAATGAATAATTCTGAGATGATGGGCTCCGGAGAATCAAACTGAAAATATTCCTGAATTGCTCCGGGTGGGTGAAAAGAATTATCATAATCGAAAAACAATTATGAGAGGATGGCATCAAGCTAGAACCATGAATCTTCAAGAGAATGGACAAGATTTAAGAGAAACTCTTCTTCGGTCTTCTGTGTTGAGAATGACGATGAGAAACACCGCCATGAATTATTGAGATACTCCGGGAGAATGAAAACAAAGAGGTTGATCCAACAATGAAAAATAATTTGAAATCGATCTTGGAAAATATCTGACTCATGAAATTCATTCTTACGTCAAACTTCAAAAAGAATTCGGGAATAGCTCCGGGAAAATTAGAAGAGTCAGGTAAGATCCTGGGAAAAGACCTGTGGGTTAGGGCCCACTCAAAAGAAAACACCGTTGAACAATTTCTTAGGAAGAGATAATGCACCGGTTGATTTCAACGTTTTGAATGAGGTAACAACCTCAAAATAGCTTGAAAGGAATAAGAATGGAAACTTGAATCTTCTGGGATATCTTCAGCACTCCAGATAACATGAATAGCAAGAGGTGGATGATTAAGAGATGCAGCGACATGAGAAAGCATTTGAAACGACGAAAGGATATGATCAACGAAGCTTGAATAGAATCCACCAGAGAAGAAAAAGAATGAAGAATGATGAACTTGAAGCTTCCCTAGTATCTTCGTGAGGATCACCGGATAAGAACATTGAAAGAAAAGAATGTAGAGACTTTACATCGATAAGATGGATACTTTATTAAGAAATATGAGTCCTTGAAGGAAAAAGGGTGGGAGGGCGGGAAAACAAAGGCACTTGGGACGGATGAAACAACTACCGTTGCGAAGAATTGAAAATTGATCTAGCAGAAATTGAAAGGATATGATTAACTTGGAGAGAAACACACCGGTTGAAAAGGATTGACAAGAAAATCTCGATGATCAAGAAGGATTAGCACTCCCATAGAAATATGAGAACACCGCTTGGAGAAGGTATGGAATCAACACTTGAAATTGAAGTAACTCGAATACCACAACTCAAAACAAAACAAAGATTTGGCTTGCAGAATAAGCCGGAACAAATATATATGATAGAGATTTACCCAATCCCATATCATGCATCTGTCATAAAGATATTCTAGCAGCTTCTTGAATTCCCACCTATAAACTCCCGAAACTTTCTGGTTATGCAATCTGGTCTTGGGGATACAGGGGAAGCAATATATCTCACCCAAACTAGCAATCCCTACATCCAGCTGTATCCATCCGTCAACACATCACGAAGAAAACTCCAGAAATCGTGTACCTCAACCTTCGAGAAGCATCCGTTATACGAGCTATGGCAATACTCCCGAACTCGCGCCCCAGTACTGGGTGGCGTCGAGGTTATCTCACCAACAACAGCATAAAAGAGATTTTCGATGTCGGCGAAACTCAGGTATTCCAGAACTGCAACGATAAAATTGTGACGACAACACCTCGGAGCTCAACTCCCCGGGACACTACCACAACCCCTAAATGTCAGGAGGCAACAAGAACAATGTTCTCATCACAAGAATATCGGAACGATCCCAAGATACCCGCGTGATCCTAAAAAAATTTAGTGAAATTTGGGGAGAGGAAAGTCAAAACATCTACGTCAGGAGGCCTCACCAGAGCGACGAAGGGACTGAGGAGTAAAAATAATCCTACTCTCCGATATATATAATCCTAAGACTCAAAACATTTTTGTTCTAGACTCAACAACGTCAGCGATTCGATCAAGTAGGGGGCTCCTAAGTCGGGGATGGCTCTGATTACCAACTTGTAACACCCACGATGCGGCTATATCTCCCACGTGTCGAGGCACGACTTAGAGGCATAACTGCATGGTGATTTTGTCGCAAGAAGGGTCATCTTCACACAATCCCATGTAATGAACAAGAACGGGATAAAGAGAGTTGGCTTACAATCGCCACTTCCCGCAATACTTAAATAAAACATACATCATTCAGAGTACACACATAGTCCGACTATAGAAAAATCCAAAAGAAAATAAGATAACCCCAAATGCTAGATCCCCGATCGTCCTAACTAGGCTCCACTACTGATCAACCGGAAACGAAACATAGTAACATCCAAGGACTTCGTTGAACTCCCATTTGAGCTCGGTTGCGTCACTTACTCTGGTTTCATCGGCATTTGCAACTGTTGTGATAGTATCTGTGAGTCACGAGGACTCAGCAATCTCGAAACCAGCGAGATCAAGACTATTTAAGCTTATGGGTAGGAAGTGGTAATGAGGTGGAGCTGCAGCAAGCACTAAGAAAATATGGTGGCTCACATATGCAAATAAGAGCGAGAAGAGAAGCAACGCAACGGTCGAGAAGCTAGAAGTGATCCTGAAACTACTTACGTACAACCATAACACAAACCGCGTTTACTTCCCGGCCTCCGCCGAAAAGAGACCATCACGGCTACACACGCGGTTTATGCATTTTAATTAAGTCAAGTGCCAAGTACTCTACAACCGGACATTAACAAATTCCCATCTGCCACATAACCGCGGCACAGCTCTCGAAAGTTTATACCCTGCAGGGGTGTCCCAACTTAGCCCATCACAAGCTCTCTTGATCAGCGAAGGATATTCCTTCTCCCGGAATAAGCCGATCAGACTCGGAATCCCGGTTACAAGACATTTCGATAATGGTAAAACAAGACTAGCAAAGCCGCCCGAATGTGCCGACAAACCCTAATAGGAGCTGCATATATCTCGTTCTCAGGGCACAACGGATAGGTCAAGCTATGAGTAAAACCAGACCTCAAGTTTCCTCGAGGTGGCCCCGCAGGTTGCCTGGTTCGGACCAACACTCAGAGGAGCACTGGCCCGGGGGGGTTTAAAATAAAGATGACCCTCGGGCTCGCGAAAACCCAAGGGAAAGGCTTAGGTGAGGCAAATGTAAAACCAAGGTTGGGCCTTGCTGGAGGAGTTTTATTCAAAGCAAACTGTCAAGGGGGTCCCATAACCCCAACCATGTAAGGAACGCAAAATCAAGGAACATAACACCGGTATGACGGAAACTAGGGCGACAAGAGTGGAACAAAACACCAGGCAAAAGGCCGAGCCGTCCACCCTTTACCAAGTATATAGATGCATTAATTAATTAAGTGATATTGTGATATCCCAAACAATCTATGTTCCAACATGGAACCAACTTCATCTTCACCTCCAACTAGCAAGGCTATAAGAAGGGCTGAGAAAAAGCGGTAACTTAGCCAAACAACGGTTTGCTAGGAAAGGATGGTTAGAGGCTTGACATGGCAATATGGGAGGCATGATAAACAAGTGGTACGTAGCACAACATAGCGATAGAGCGAACAACTAGCAAGCAAAGATAGAAGTGATATCGAGGGTAATGGTCATCTTGCCTGAGATCCCGCAAGGAAGAAGAACGAGTCCATGAAGAAGACAAACGGACGTAGTCGAACGAATCCTCACAACTCCGGAACGAAACCGAAGCTAACGAGAGAAGCAAACCGAAAGAAGCAAGCAACATGGTAAACACACAAGCATAAACATGGCATGATGCACAACCAAGGATGGTGCATGTCCGGTTTAAAGAGGCGTCACATGGCAAAGTGCACAAACAATACTACAAGTTAAGTGGAGCTCAATATGCAACGAGATGCATATTGACAAAAACACCACATTCGATTATTTAGTTCACTCCCGTTAGATACTCAACAATATTAAATGTTGGTTAACACGGCAAGAGGTGAGGCATAAGTAAACTAACTATTTAGGCATGTTTAAATGAGGCCGGAAACAATAAACAACAATTCCGGAAAATCCTCATATGCAATTTATGGATTTGGTACTGTTCTGCCCTAAACACAATTTTAGAGTTGTTAAACAGCAAAGTAAGTGCATCAAGTTAAACTAGGCATTTTTCTACCCCATTTACATATATAATTTATTTAAAATGGACATACTTTTATTTAGTTATGAAATAAATCATTTTAACATGGCATTTAAGCAAATTAAAGCAAACAACAAGTTTAAGCATTTTAAACATGGATCAAAGTTGCATATTATGAAACTAGACAAAATTATATGCATTTTACATATATAATGTTTTTACAAATTATGCATGGTTATTAAGTTATTATATGCATGAAGCTCAAGGGGTTTTCTGCAAAACTGAAGTTCTCTGGATAATAGCTAAATTGTTCCGCGAAAAAAAAACCACGATTCGGGACGAATCTGGACAAGCCCAATAGAGGAAAAAGGCTGGGGCTGCTCACAACGAGTCAAGCCCAAGCTGATGGAGAGGCCAAACAGGCCGGCGCTGGCTTGCTGGCGGACCATGCGGCTAAAGCAGGGGAGGTTGGGAAGGCGCTGTGAGCGGGCGTCGTCTCGCCGGGAAGCAGAGTGGCAGCGCAAGTGCGGGACTGGCCGGCGATGAGTAAGCGATGCAGGACGAACGCGGGAGAAGCGGATCCGACCGGGATGCTCCCGATCTGGGCGGCGGCGGAGGCAGGACGGCGGCTGCTGCTGCGATGGTGCTCCCATGGCTGTCCTCCAACATGGGACAAAGAGAGAGTACTGAGAGAAGAGCGGGATAGGGGAAGAAGAAGGAAGCGCAGGGGCACGGATGAACTGTGAGGGGCGGCGTGGTTGCTGGTGTTCGAGAGGAGCTCATCTCCCTGCGCCGACGAGGAGAGCGGGGAGGCTGCGGAGACAAAGGACGACGGCTACACACGCGGTTTATGCATTTTAATTAAGTCAAGTGTCATGTTCTCTACAACCGGACATTAACAAATTCCCATCTGCCACATAACCGCGGGCACGACTCTTGAAAGTTTATACCCTGCAGGGGTGTCCCAACTTAGCCCATCACAAGCTCTCACGATCAGCAAAGGATATTCCTTCTCCCGGAATAACCTGATCAGATTCGGAATCCCGGTTACAAGACATTTTGACAATGGTAAAACAAGACCAGCAAAGCCGCCCGAATGTGCCGACAAATCCTGATAGGAGCTGCACATATCTCGTTCTCAGGGCACAACTGATAGGTCAAGCTACGAGTAAAACCAAACTTCAAGTTTCCCCGAGGTGGCCCCACAGGTTGCCCGGTTCAGATCAACACTTAGAGGAGCATTGGCCCGGGGGGGTTTAAAATAAAGATGACCCTCAGGCTCGCGAAAACCCAAGGGAAAAGCTTAGGTGAGGCAAATGTAAAACCAAGGTTGGGCCTTGCTGGAGTAGTTTTATTCAAAGCAAACTGTCAAGGGGGTCCCATAACCCCAACCACGTAAGGAACACAAAATCAAGGAACATAACACCGGTATGACGGAAACTAGGGCGGCAAGAGCGGAATAAAACACCAGGCAAAAGGCCGAGCCTTCCGCCCTTTACCAAGTATATAGATGCATTAATTAAATAAGAGATATTGTGATATCCCAACAAATCCATGTTCCAACATGCAACCAACTTCATCTTCACCTGCAACTAGCAACGCTATAAGAAGGGCTGAGCAAAAGCGGTAACTTAGCCAAGCAACGGTTTGCTTGGAAAGGATGGTTAGAGGCTTGACATGGCAATATGGGAGGCATGATAAACAAGTGGTACATAGCGCAGCATAGCGATAGAGCGAACAACTAGCAAGCAAAGATAGAAGTGATATCGAGGGTAATGGTCATCTTGCCTGAGATCCCGCATGGAAGAAGAACGAGCCATTAAGAAGACAAACGGACGTAGTCGAATGAATCCTCACAACTCTGGAACGAAACCGAAGCTAACGGGAGAAGCAAACCGGAAAGAAGAAACCAACATGGTAAACACACAAGCATAAAGATGGCATGATGCACAACCAAGGATGATGCATGTCCGGTTTAAAGAGGCATGGCATGTCAAAGTGCACAAACAATACTACAAGTTAAGTGGAGCTCAATATGCAACGAGATGCATATTGACAAAAACTCACATTCGATTATTTAGTTCACTCCCGTTTAGGTACTCAACAATATTAAATTTTGGTTAACATGGCAAGAGGTGAGTGAGGGAGTCCTGCACTAAGGGGTCCTCGGGCGTCTGGCCTATTATCTATGGGCCGGACTGATGGGCTGTGAAGACATGAAGGCCGAAGACTGTACCCGTGCCCGGATTGGACTCTCCTTGGCGTGGAAGGCAAGCTTAGCGACCAGCCGTGAAGATTCCTTCTTATGTAACCGACTCTATGTAGCGACCAGACCTCAAATGGTCTGTGCTGCTGTGCACCAGTGTCATCCCTGGATCAGTAATGCTGACACGCACAGTACAAATGGAGGATTTATAACAGAGTAGCAATCACACACTTATTACTTCGAATATCTCCGAAGAGATTAAGTATGATAAACATGGCTTAAGGCCATCTAAAACGATAACAGCGGAAGACTTGGAAGATAAGTGAGTCCATCAACTCCAGCGGCATCACTGAGTATAAGACCACGACCTAAGGCACCTTACTCGTCGTCTGAAAAGTCTGCAACATGAAACGTTGCAGCCCGGAAACGGGTCAGCACATAGAATATGCTGGCAATGTAACACATAGAGAATACTGAACAATAACAATGCTATACTACATGCATATATGGCTGGTGGAAAGCTCTATGGTTACAGTTTTGCGAAAAGCCAATTTTATCCTACTTCAAAGGAATAAATTTTATTTAACTATCATGGTGGTTGTGAAACATTCAGATGGTTGACAGCATCTCAATCCCAATTAAAAAGTCATCAATAACCCAACAAAATTAATTAGAAGTAACATAGTGATGAGATTCACATGATAATCCAAGTACTAGATACTCAAGTTGTCCATAACCGGGGACACGGCTAACCATGATTAGTTTGTACACTCTGCAGAGGTTTGTGCACTTTTCCCCACAAGACTTGATCTCCTCCGTTGGATTACTCGCACTACATGGTGTTTGAGTAACGGATGACCAAGACACAGTCTTTCAGAAGTGTTTGCACCTTACGTATGGGTAGACAGTTACACCTACTTTCCCCTACATCTGCTAGTCTACCACTGTCAGAGTTCACACAACTTAGTCAACTATGCTAGAGCCCATAATAGCTTGCGGCTGCACACGGAAGTTTCTAGCATGAATAATCTCATGATCCCTTTGAACCTGGGTGGCGGTCCAAAAGAAAAACAGGCAATCCTGGAATACCCAGGTACCTCAATCCACCCAGATGTGAGTTTAAGTTGCCACCTTAAGTAAACCATTAATTAACAATCTCACATCTGTCATGAATTTCACTCAAACCCAATCCACGTCTACGAGCATAGCATGGCAATAATAAAAGCAACGTAGAAGTAACTCCCAAGGGTTTGATAAGAAAACAGGTAATAGGTTCTACCTCAACTACTTCCCAATACCCACAATTTAATTAGATCCTAATCATGCAAGTGTTTGAGGAAAACAGATCTAATGCAATAAAAACTGGGTATGAACGGGATATGATCAAAGTGTTACTTGCCTTGCTGATGATCCGCAAAACCTAGCGATTCGAAGTAACAAGCGGCACACTCCGGGTACTCTATCGCAAACAGACAAGCATACAATTAGTACTCATCTAATACACGGGTAAAACTCGAATGAAAGATCCAACCAGAAAGTCCAACTTAAGAACTCCGGTTTGCAAAAAGAATCCACTCGAAAGAAGCAACGAAAGTCAAACAGCGAAAGAAAGAAACTTCGTTTACTAATCTGGATCTAGGTCAAATTTTACTGTAGCAAAAACTTGTTTGAGTAGGTTAAACGGAAAGAGAATTTCGAGACGAAACTCTAGGCGCTTGAATCGCCTGATTCCGATAAACGAGCGAGAAGTTAAACAGATTCGAAAATTCGATCAGAAATCGAATCTGAGAAAATAACGAGAAAACTCCGAGGAAAAAGAAAAACGAACGAACGGTTAAAGAACGGACGTTCGTTAATAGGGAAAAACCGACGAACGCGTTCGTCGAAACGAACGGTTGGGTGAACGCTCGTAAAATAATAAAACCGAAAAAAAACCGATCTAGGGTTTTTTTTTAACGAAGGGTTTTAAAAAAAACGAAAACCGGCAAAGTCAACGGGCGGCGGCAGTACCTCGTCGGGCTCCGGCGGAGCGGCGAACTCGGGCGGCGGGGTGCGGGGCTCGGCGAGGGGCGGGCGAGGCGAGGGCGGCGGCTCCCGGCGGCGGCGGCGGCGGCGGGGCTCGGCGGTGAGGGCCGTCGGCTGGGCCTTTGGCCCAGTCGGCGCGCGGGCGGATTTTTTTTTAAAATAAGTTCCGCGGAAAAATTACGTAGAAAAATAAATACAAATCATAAAAATATGAAATAAATTTTCCCCGTCTTGTTAGAAAATCTAGAATAGGGTGAACATTTTTTTAATTCAAAATAAATATTTTGAAAACATGCAATATTTTTAATGCACTAAAAATTGCAAATAACATCCAAATAAATTCCAAATGATGATTTTAACATTTTTCCTCCAGTATTTCAATTGTTTTGGAGAAGTCATATTTTCTCCTCTCGTTTATTTAAAATGAAATATTTTTCCGGAGAGAAAAATAATTTAAACCAAAATCCTCGTCTTATTATTTGATGAAAATCAAATTTGAAAATTCGAGAAAATCCCCAACTCTCTCCGAGGGTCCTTGAGTTGCTTAGGATTTATCGAGGATTTGTCAAAATGCAATAAAACATGATATGCAATGATGATCTATGTATAACATTCCAAATTGGAAATTTGGGATGTTACACTCTATGTAACCCTAGATCCCTCCAGTGCCTATATAAACCGAAGGGTGTAGTCCGGATAGCATATATTCATTACCATAGTCATACAGGCTAGACTTCTAGGGTTTAGCCATTACGATCTCGTGGTAGATCAACTCTTGTAATACTCATATTCGTCAAGATCAATCAAGTAGGAAGTAGGGTATTACCTCCATAGAGAGGGCCCGAACTTGGGTAAACATCGTGTCCCCTGTCTCCTATAACCATCGATCCTAGACGCACAGTTTGGGACCCCCTACCTGAGATCCGCCGGTTTTGACACCGACATTGGTGCTTTCATTGAGAGTTCCACTGTGACGTCGACGAAAGGCTCGATGGCTCTCCTTGTCCTTAAACACAACATCACCTCCGGGGGAGTTCTGGCCCCAGGCCTAACCCTCTGGCTAGGCGGCTTTACTATGACCGCCCGTTCGGCCGTTGAGCCGACAATGACCTCTCGGGCCATCGAAAATCCCCTTCGCATCAACTCCGAGCACTCCAAGCAGATAGATCCGGCAGAGTTTTCGTCCTTGAACGAACTCCTAGATCGCATCGCCGCTTTGGGAATCGCCACAGATTACGATCGGATCGGGCATAAAACCGATCAAGGAGAAATCAAAACTCCACCGATCACCCACCAGATAGTGGTAGTCGAGGAGCAGGACGGCGAGTCTTCTTCTTTATCGAAGATGGACTATGTTCTTTTCGCCGATCAGGAAGAGCCGGATACCCACCAGCGAAAGGATGTGACCAGCCCTCCGAACATAGAATCGGACGGCAGTCCTAAACAATCAGAAGATATTCTGGAGCCCGGACTTTTGAGTCTGGAAGGTCTTCAGACTCCGGATAAACAGTCAGGTCAAGGTTCGGATTTAATTCCACCCACCCACCCGGACATAGACGCCCTCATGAGCATAAAACAGCAATCTCAGGAAACGGTTCACCACTTTTGGGCCAGATTCCTCCTTGTCAAAGACAAGGTAAAAGATTGCCGCGAGGAGGACGCGATATCAGCGTTCCGCAACAATTGCGTGGACGAAGGAATCCTCAATGCCATCAATCGTCGCTGCATACTAAAGTTCGCTGACTTAGCAACTATCGTACAGAAGTACAGCACAATGGAAAGCGCCTGGAAAACTCAGGCAGCTTGCTGGGAACCGTCGGTCCCAAGTCAACTGTTCCTACAGGCAAAAAGGGCGCACCCTGTGGCACGCCCAGTCCAATAGTCAAGAAACATAAAACCATTACGCGGCACGGCACCGTCCTGGAGGGATGGCTCGATGGCCCATGCAAAATACACACGACGCCAGATACCGTGGCAACCCACAGCCTTAGAGCTTGTTGGATACTCCGCCAGGTAGCCAAGAGCGGCGAGGACATCCTCATCAAGGACGCCCCAGAACAGCACCCTCCAGAAAACGACGACACAAGAATATTGACGGTCTTCGAGACATTCGCTTCAAACAACAAGCGCAAAAGAGCACTTCGTGACCTCGCCGAAGTCTGCCAAATCGCTGCAATAAACCCTTGGAACGACACGGCTATAACATTTAATGTCGGTGACGAGCCGAAGTATAGGACAATCCAAGTGCCAGCCGCATTAGTCCTCAGTCCCATCGTGGACGGGTTTCAACTTACCAAGGTCCTCATGGACGGTGGCAGCGGACTAAACCTCTTTTACGAGGACACACTCCACAAAATGGAAATAGATAGGAGCCGTATTAAGCAAAGTAGCACAACCTTCCGAGGAATCATTCCCTGTCGAGAGGCACGATGCGCCGGAAAAATCACACTTGACGTGATATTCGGCACGCCGGAGAATTATCGGTCCGAAGAAATCACTTTCCAAGTGGCCCCTTTCAGCAGCGGATACCATGCCCTGTTGCGGCGGGACGCTTTTACACGCTTCCAAGCTATACCTCATTACGGGTATATGAAGCTCAAAATGCCCGGACAGAACGGTATAATCACTCTCGTCAGTGACCCGGACATAGCACTCCTCGCTGAAAACAAAACAGCATCCCTCGCCCTTGAGGCGCTATCCGAAGCCCCCGCGGCCGAAGAACTAACCGCACTATGCTCCACAGTGTACAGGGACGATGTGATCCTCGACAAACGCCCCAAGTCCACCTCCTTCAAACCAGCAGAAGAAATAGTCAAATTCCAGGTCCACCCAATGGACCCCAAAAAGACAGCTTCTATCGGAGCACAACTGAACCCAACAGTTGACGCCGCACTACAAGAATTCCTGTGCGAAAACTGGGATATATTCGCCTGGCACCCTTCAGATATGCCAGGGATCCCACGCAAGGTGGCCGAACATAGCATCAATATATTAAAGGGGTATAAACCGGCTAAGCAAACACTGCGGCGCTTTTCCGAACCCAAGCGACAAGCCATGGGGGAGGAGCTGGCCAAGGTTATCGAGGCTGGATTCATTAGAGAAATCAAACATTCGGACTGGCTGGCAAACCTGGTGATGGTACCAAAGAAGGACAAATCCTGGCGCATGTGTGTCGATTTCAAAGACCTCAACAAGGCTTGCCCCAAGGACCCCTTCCCCCTCCCCCGCATTTATCAAATCATTGACGCCACTGCAGGACACGACTCACTATGTTTCCTCGATGCATATTCCGGATACCATCAAATCAAAATGAAGGAGTCCGATCAAGCTGCAACAGCATTTAGCACCCCATATGGGCCATTCTGCTTCAACACCATGCCCTTCGGGCTCAAGAACGCCGGCGCCACATACCAACGCATGATTCAAACATGCCTGGAGAAACAGATCGGCAAGACGGTAGAAGCTTACATCAATGACGTCATCATCAAAACTAGGCACGTCGAAACACTAATAGACGACTTACATCTTACATTCGACAACCTCCATCCGTATGACATTAAGCTCAACCCGGAAAAGTGTGTCTTCGGCGTCCCTGCTGGAAAACTGCTGGGCTTCATCGTTTCCAATAGAGGAATTGAAGCAAATCCAGCCAAAATCTGTGCTCTGTCACAGTTGGCTACACCAACAGACCTCAAACAAGTCCAAAAACTAGCTGGTTGCGTGGCTGCGTTAAGTCGCTTTATCTCCAGGTTAGGAGAAAAGGCACTTCCACTCTATCGCCTCTTGCGGCGCACCGATAACTTCGAATGGACAGACGCGGCGACTGCCGGACTGGAGGAAATAAAGGCCCTCCAAGCAAGCAACCCAATCCTGGCCGCACCAAATGCTAGAGAACCCATGTTGCTATACATATCGGCAACACACTAGGTGGTGAGCGCCCAGCTCGTCGTCGAACGAGAACAGGACGGACACAAATTTCCGCTCCACAAACCAGTATACTACGTATCTACTGTCCTCACACCATGCAAATCCTGGTACCCCCACTACCAAAAGATAGCATACGCGATCTTCATGGCATCCCGAAAGCTACGGCACTACTTCCAGGAGTGTTCAATCACAATGGCCTCTGAAGTCCCACTCAATGACATAATAAATAACCACGATGCCACGGGACGGATCCCCAAATGAGCCATAGAGCTACTTCCATTTGACATAACATATAAGCCACATCGAGCCATCAAATCCAAGTGCCGGCAGACTTTGTCGCCGAATGGACAGAGGCCGAACTCCCTAAAGAGTACGGCGCATATTCCAACTGTGTTATGCATTTTGACGGCTCCAAAATGCTGGCGGGGCTAGGAGCGGGAGTCGTGTTAACATCCCCCACTGGAGACGTCGTCCAGTATGTACTCCAAATACTATTCACATACTCCAACAATGCAGCCGAATACGAAGCCATATTGCATGGTCTTTTGATGGCCATATCAATGGGCATACAATGCCTAGAGGTGCGCGGGGATTCAAACCTCGCAATATCTCAAGTAAACGGAGACTTTGATGCCAAAGATCAAAAGATGGCAGCTTATTGTAATGCCATCTTAAAAATGTCGGCTCGGCTCGAGGGGCTCGAATTTCATCACGTCACCCGAGAAAGTAATCAGGCAGCGAACGTCCTCGCTCGCATCGGTGCCAAGCGCGACCCCGTCCCACCCAACATTTTGCTGGAAAGGCTTTTCAAGCCATCCATGGTGTGGCAAGGGGAGGGCGGCAACAACAGTCCAGATCCAAATACAACCCTAGATCCCGAACAAACCAACAGTATCGGGGGCTCAGCCACCGAGATAACACCGTCGGCTCACCTCATTATGGCAGTCATTGCCCCGTGGACCGAACCCTTCTTGGCCAACATTGATAGGAAGGAGCTTCCCGAAGACCAGAATGAGGTTCGCCGCATTGTCCGGCGTTCGAAGGCCTACAAGGTTCACGACGGAGAGCTCTACAAGAAAAGTACTACCGGAGTACTTCAAAGATGTATCTCCGAGGAGGAGGGGCGGCAGCTTTTAGCGGAAATTCACGCTGGTCTCGGCGGACACCATGCCGCAGCTTGGCTCCTTGTTAGCAAGGCCTTCCGTACTGGGTTTTACTGGCCGACAGCCCGGGCAGACGCGCAGGACCTTGTCCAATGCTGCGTCGGATGCCAACTCTTCGCCAACCAAAGCCACATGCCCCCAACTGCCTTACAAACTATCCCCATTACTTGGCCTTTCGCGGTCTAGGGACTGGATATGGTTGGACCCGTTATAGGGGGAAGCCATAAGAAAAAATATCTTCTGCTCATGGTGGACAAATTCACTAAGTGGATAGAGGCTAAACCGGTCAAAACGGCTGAGTCCAGCCTAGTGATAGAATTCATATCCGGTGTTGTGCACCGTTACGGTGTCCCACACAGCATCATAACCGACAACGGCTCTAATTTCACAGCCGACGAGGTGAAAACCTGGTGTACTAATCTTGGCATTAAACTCGATTACGCCTCCGTCTACCACCCGCAAACCAACGGTCAAGTCGAACGAGCCAATGGTCTTATTATGAGCGGCATCAAGCCCAGACTAGTGCGGTCTTTGAAAGAATCAGACAAACACTGGGTTGAGGATCTCGACTTCATACTCTGGGGGCTGCGGACCACGCCCAACCGTACTACCGGATACACACGTTTCTTCATGGTGTACGGCGCGGAGGCCGTATTGCCCTACGATATTATCCATGACTCACCTCGAGTGTGCATGTACGAAGAGAGAGAAGCTGAGCTTGATCGATAGGATAACCTAGATGCCCTGGAAGAGGAGCGCGATGTCGCAAAAGCCCGTTCAGCATTTTACCAACAGCAGGCTCGAAGATATCAAAGCAGAGAAGTACGGGCCAAGACCTACAACATTGGCGAACTTGTTCTACGCCTGCCAGAGAAGAAAAAGGACAAACTCAAGCCCAAATGGGAGGGTTCCTTCATAATTGACGAAGTTCTCACCGGAGGGGCGTACCTTCTTCGCGATGCATCAGACAACCGCCTCGATCTGAACCCCTGGAACGCGGCCAGACTCCGAAGATTCTATGCCTAGCGCCGAACTCCTTGTTCGTCTCCTTCTCCCCTGTATTTTCCATTATTTTTTGTCTCTTTTTTTATTACCTTTCTTTTTCTCGCTTTAAAGCTTTCGTACGGCTAGACCGCACACCTCTAACGCATACATCTTTAAATATCTACATCCATTATACCTGGGGGCTTCTTGGACAGAAATTTTTTACTATCATCAAGCTCTTCACATATGAGTTTTTCCATATATACCTTTTCTTCGCCACTATATGCATCGATATGACTTAAGTTTTGGCCAAGATGGGTTGCCTGGCTCCTGTGCCTATGCCCTATGTTCTCGTTAGTTCGGCTAGGGCATAAAGGGAGCACCTCTGCGATTGCTACTGTCGGGTCATCCGGATGTGTACCTCAGACTGGGTGAAGCCAAAAGCTAGCGTTCTTAAGGGAATATTCGGTCGGTGAATTAAAGATGTTTTCGCACTCACTCCATTGTGAACCCCCAGAAGTTATACACACTGTGATTTCACATCACAATTCGGACATGCACACTAATGCATGCACACCTAGGGAAAGGAACCCTTAACGGACCTATTCTCTCTGGAAGATGTTTCTTACAATCTTAATGTAATATAACATAGCTAGCCGGATACAACTTGTCTGTTCAAGCAACTATGACCCTTACGCCTAGTTTCCGTGCATACTCCAGTCTATTTGGCCGCGCGGGTATTCGGAAACACTCCGCACCTTCGGGTCCGGAGGTTGAAGCGAAAAGGTCTGCCATGACAAATGCTATACAATTCAGCTAGAATTACAGGTATCAAGGAAAGTACATAGTCACTTGGACTCAAAAACTTCCTCCTCTACACCGTCCAAAAGGCGGTCTAACTTACAATCATGTTCGGAATATTTGGCGGCCACCTCTACTTGGTCATATACTAAACTAATGGGAATCTCTTCCCCATTCGACCCTAGCGGTCCGACACGGGCCATGTGATTAGGATCCAGCTTGGTATACCGCGTCTTCACCATAGCCCAGGCCTCTCGCACACCCTCTTGGCAGGCCGATATCTTCCACAGTCGGATACGCCACCACGCTCCTTTGAATAGCTCTACGAGCTCCTCCATACTTCCTGGAGGGGAGGCGGATGGCCATAGGGCCTTGGCAACACTCCGCATCGCCAGCCGAGCATGTTCGTGCAACTGCGACAACCCTTGCAGCAGATCATTTGATGATCCGGACACCTCCTCTTTAGGACGGCCCGTCAATATACCTGCAATCATAACTATATCAGTTCGAATTATCTCTGAACTACTTTAAAAATAGTTCAGATACATACTGAATATGCTGCCCCGCAGCTTCTTGTTCTCCTTCACGGAGTTGGCTAGCTGGGCTCGCACATCTTTCAACTCTTCACCCAATGTGGTGTTGGAATCTTGTAGCTTGTTTTTCTCGTCCCTGACTCGGGCCAACACACGCTCGCCTGTGGCGTGTAGCCTTTTCGCCTCTTCTTCCCCCTCTTGGGCGATCTTCAACTTCTCTTCAAGTTGATCGGGCGATCCTATTACGCGACAAGCAACAGTATTAGTATAGTTGGTATACACTTATTGTTCCTCAATAGAGGGGAATGTTACCAGATGACGCCTTCTTGAAGTTTTTAAGCTCGGCGGTAGCGGCACTTAGCTGCGCCCGACACTGCTCCAGCTCTCGGCCTAGCAGGCCATTCTTCTTTGTAAGGACATGGTTATATAACGATCCTTAAATCAGTTGTACCAATTGCTTCCAGTCTCGGGGGCTACGGGCATACAGTTATCCTTTTCGGACAAAGAAAAATTTACCTGCACATCTGTCAAATGTTGCTTTGTGGCTTTTCTAAGCCCATCTCGAGCAGCTCGGATGTATGCGTCGGCCGAGCTGAAGGCATTGAATGCCTCTCCCGAGAACTTGGGTTCTCGTAAGATGGCCCGGCAACGCCGATGATTCATGGCGCTCTCTACTTCCGAGTTGGTAACGGACATGTCTTCCGAACCCTCGTCCAAAGGACAGTCCGGCGTTGTCCCCATAGCGCCCCCACCCCTCCGATGGGATCTAAATCCTGGTTGTTGGGAGTGCGACCGGCCGAATCCCCGGACATAGTCCGGCAAACCTTTTTCCTGATACAGGACAAACATAACAATTACGATTGGGTACGACTGCCAAAACATATCTTCAAATCCATACCTCTTCGACAAGGACCGGCCTTGTCTTTGATGATCTTCCTTTTCGAGGCCTTGCTCGGCTCGGGAGCCACTCTTCTTGGAGTCATCCCCGCCGTAGCATGATGTGCCGAACGCCTCCCCTTTGAAGCATGAGACAGTGCAGCGGGTGAGGCAGTGCGAGGAAACTCTTTCGAGGGGCCTGATTACTTACGTGGGAAGCTGGAAGAAGACCAGGATAATCGGCAATGATGGCCACTTCTGTGCCGTCATAGCTAGCCTGGTAAAACACCCCTTCCACGAGTACCACGAATATATCCGTGTCCTCTTTGAACCCGGGATCATGCTCCCGGCTGTGGTTCTCCGGCTGTGGGGCAGGGCTACTAAGCCCCTCGGTTACCTTCCGCTAGTGCTGTTCCAAAATAGACGAATGGGGAATTCGTCAAAGACGGCTACGAGAGCGGAGTGAATAAAAGTAAAGGGTTTAAGACTTACCTAGCTGGGAGGGCTATACATGGAGTACCCGTCTCTCCAATTGATGCAGAGAAATTCTTCTTCCTCCCCTTTGAACAGCTCGGCCAGTATCTTGGCTAGAGCGGTAGGAGTGTCCGGACCTTCCGACCACAACGAGAGGCGTCGTCCTCCCCATTATAGTGCCAGAATGGGAGCCCCATGTATTGAAGTGGCTGAACCCCTCGCACTATGGAAGTCTCCATTACCTCTACTATTGTAAAGCCGGACTGGGAAAGCATCCTTATCTTGCTCAGGAGCTGACAAACGTCCAAGGGGACTTCGGGGACGCCAGCTATGACGTTTCTTCAACGAAACGCTTGCAAATTCTGGGAGACCCCTGTGAACGGGGTCGGGAAGAGCGACGTCCTCTATATAGAACCATTCGGAAGGCCATTCTTCAGATGCCTTCCTAGGTGTGCCGGACTGGTATCCTGTATCGGCGACGCGCCATACTTCGGCTCCGCCCACTTCAAATATCGACCCCTGGTGGTTGCGCGGGACAAGGCAGAACAACTTTCTCCACAGTTTGAAATGGGCCTCAATGCCCATAAAAAGTTCGCACAACGCGACGTAGCCCGCAATGTGCAAAATGGAGGACGGAGTAAAGTTGTGGAGCTAAAGGCCATAGTATTCCAAAAGCCCCTGGAGGAACGGCTGGATTGGAAACCCGACGCCCCTTAGTAGATAAGGGACCAACAAACTCGTTCCCCCCGGATGGATTGGGAAAGTCCTCTGCCTGGGTCTCAACGTTGAGGGAAGCTTTCCCTGCTCGAACAGGGACCAGATCTGCAGGGGGAAGGAATCCCTGCGTTTGCAGCTTCTTTAATTGGTTGTAGGCCACTGAGCACTTCTCCCACTCGCCTCTCTCTGAGTCGAAGGAGGAACTAGGAATGCTGGCCATGTTGGAATGTCTTCTCCTAGTAGTCTATGGGGATTTTGTCCGCGAGATGATGAATGGATCCAAGATCGGATCTCTTTAAATAGGCGCTCTTCCTAGCCTGAACGGGGTGTTATTTGCAAAAATACCCTGACCCCCCCCCCCCGCATTCGCTCGACACGTGGAAGACGAGGTTATTGAACGCGCAGAAGCCGAGGGGAGACATTGAATCTACTGCCGAATACACTACTTGGAAATCGTTAAAGGAGGAACCTGCCTTGCAATGCCGAAGACAATTTGTGTGCCGGACACTTCATTATTGAAGACTGGTTCGGGGGCTACTGAGGGAGTCCTAGAATAAGGGGTCCTCAGGCGTCCGACCTGTTATCCATGGGCAGGACTGATGGGCTGTGAAGACATGAAGGCCGAAGACTGCACCCGTGTCCGGATTGGACTCTCCTTGGCGTGGAAGGCAAGCTTGGCGACCAGCCGTGAATATTCCTTCTTATGTAACCGACTCTATGTAACCCTAGATCCCTTCGGTGCCTATATAAACCGGAGGTGTAGTCCGGATAGCATGTATTCATTACCATAGTCATACAGGCTAGACTTCTAGGGTTTAGCCATTAAGATCTCGTGGTAGATCAACTCTCGTAATACTCATATTCATCAAGATCAATCAAGCAGGAAGTAGGGCATTACCTCCGTAGAGAGGGCCCGAACCTGGGTAAACATCGTGTCCCCTGTCTCCTGTAACCATCGATCCTAGACGCACAGTTCAGGACCCCCTACCCGAGATCCACCAGTTTTGACACCGACAGTGAGGCATAAGTAAACTAACTATTTAGGCAAGTTTAAATGAAGCCAGAAACAATAATCAACAATTCCGGAAAATCCTCATATGCAATTTATGGATCTGGTACTGTTCTGCCCTAAACACAATTTTAGAGTTGTTAAACAGCAAAGTAAGTGCATCAAGTTAAACTAGGCATTTTTCTACCCCATTTACATATATAATTTATTTAAAATGGACCTATGGTTATTTAGTTATGAAATAAATCATTTTAACATGGCATTTAAGCAAATTAAAGCAAAAAACAAGTTTAAGCATTTTAAACATGGATGAAAGTTGCATATTATGAAACTAGACAAAATTCTAAGCATTTTACATATATAATGTGTTTACAAATTATTCATGGTTATTAAGTTATTATATGCATGAAGCTCAAGGGGTTTTCTGCAAAACTGACGTTCTGTGGATAATAGATAAATCGTTCCGCGGAAAAAAAACACGATTCGGGCCGAATTTGGACAAGCCCAACAGAGGAAAAAGGCTGGTACTGCTCACATCGGGTCAAGCCCAAGCTGATGGAGAGGCCAAACAGGCCGGCGCTGGCTTGCTCGCGGAACACGCGACTGAAGCAGGGGAGGTTGGGCAGGCGCTGCGAGCGGGGATCGTCTCGCCGGGAAGCAGAGTGGCCAGTAACTCGAACACTACATCAAAGTAGGAATTTGGGGTTGTCTAACTGTCTAGAAGATAGTTTTTATCACTTTTCTTGGAGACCAATAGGGTTGTCTCACTATCTTGAACCTTATCTGCATTACTTTCTCTACCAATGCATAATGGGGTGCTCTTCTCCAATATTTTGTTCGCATTCTACAAGAGAAACAAGCAGACACATCACAGGTTTAGCATGTAGTATATGAAACTCATTTTGGTAAACCTGTTCAGTAGTAAGGTGGACAGGATAACAACATGAAACAAAAATATATCTATGTACTATGATCACTTTATTGTCTATACCATTCTAGTTTATGTTTTTAGATCAAGATAGAGACACAGTTCAAATCATATCTTTTTAAGACACAGCAGGATAGAAAGAGTAAAGTGTGGGAAACTACACAACACTAAGAACACTTGTAATGTGCATGACATGAGAACATAACTGTTTATACAACTAAAACTGAAATCAACATAGAGCAAGAAGTTAGAACATCAATCCAGTTAAAGAAATAGGTTTAAAACATACTTTTTACGCCATTGGAGTATCAATTGGATCCTTTAAATTCGAAATTAGTTGGTATGAGTACAGTGATGCAATTGCAGAGGGGTATGCACCGTAGCTACGGAATCTAACCTGACAATAGTTGCTCTTCTGCTTTAAACGTGGTGTTTGGGTTTGCTGTGGTTGTCTTCATGCTTTGGGCACTGCAATTGCCTTACAAACTGCTCGTGTGGGGGTACTCTATGGTGGACATGGTACTGTGTCAACTAGAAGTGGGTTACTATCTGCTGGGGTTGGGGTTAGATGGGGTGTAGCTGGTTCTCTGTCCAACGGTGTAGGTGTACAATCTAGAAGAGTCTTGATTATGTGTTGTGGGGCTAGTTCGTGGACCAGTACAACCATGGTTCTATCTGCATCGACGAGTAGCACTGTCTTTTGTAAAGAACGGGTTTTTACTCCCTTAGATATTGCCATCACCCCCTCCAATTCAAATGGATGATAAACAAGAGAAGAAATTGAATGTATAGACATTGTATGATAGACAGATGTGGTAATTCAAATATATGTTGTCTAACCAAACAGGACAGCATGTCACATATATGATGGCTAACTAAATAGAATAGCATGACACAGTTTCAGATATATGATGGATACTTAACAGGATATAATGGCATAATTCAACATATGATGAGTATATAATAGGATGACATGACATAACTATATGATGTCTTCCTAAAATAGGTTGGGATGAAATAATTCACATAAATGTTGTCTAAGTATACATGATAGCATGATATAATTCACATAATTGATTCATATAGTAAGCATCTAGCACTCGCATGTATGATCTCTAAATTAAATAGGTAGCATTGAATATTGTGTATATGATGTCTAAACAAACCAATGCAACACACCATTTGCATGATATGAGAAATATAAGCATTGCAAGTTAGAGCATACACCTCAGGTGGGATATAGGACTGGTCATCTGTCTCTAAATCCTCCTCTGAGGAGCTACTTGTAACCATCGAGATATATGCTTCAGCAGATATCATTGTCTGCACTGAAGACCTTGTTTTCACTCCAGATTTTTCCATAACTTACTCAAATAGCTGATGCACATGAAGAGTAGTTCAGTATACACAGATTGTCGACAAATGGAATACGTAATGAAAAATAAGGATGGCATGAGATAATTCACATATATGATGGCTGGCTACACAGCATGGCGGTGCATAATTCACATATATGATAACTGGCTAAAAAACATGGCATTGCATAATTCACATATCTGATACAGAAAGTAAACATGAGACATTTACACAAAGCATGTCTAACCTAAGCAGATGGCATGGCAATGCAAGACACCATATGCATGATATGAGCAATATAACCCTGCCAAGTTAGAGCATACACCTTGGGGGGGAATATGACTGGTCATTTGTCTTTGTATCCTCCTCTGAGGAGCTATATGTAACCAGCAAGAAATTTGCATCGACAGGTAGCACTGATTGCTCAGAAGACCTTGTTTTCACTCCAGATTTTTTCCATCACTGACTCAATTGGCTGACACACAGGAGGAGTAGATGAATGTACAAACAATGTCGACAAATGGAATACATGATGAAAAAAATAGTATGTCATGATACACTTCACATATACAATGACTGGCTAAACAGGATGGCATTGCATGATTCACGTATATGATGCCTCGCTAAACAAGATGGCATTGCATAATTGACATATATGATATAGAAACCAAACAGGTGCCATTCACACAAAGCAAATCTAAACTAAGCTGGTGACATATAAGATGTATAAAGTAAGCAATGTGAGGCACCATATGCATGATATGACCAACATCAGCATGCCAGGTTAGAGCAAACACCTCAGGGGGTAAATAGGAGTGGTCAGCTGCCTCTGAGTCCCCCTCTGAATAGTTATCTTCCTCTGGAATACAATCTGGAATGAGGGGAGGGGGCCCACCGCGCTCACCATGGAGCGGCGTCTGCATGACATTATATTCCCATGCAACTCTCTTCTCTTTTTTCTCTACATGTTCAGTACGATTGTTTACAATAACCGACATGCATAATAATAAAAACATAGTTAGATTATGTAAGGCCTAAGGGGTGCATGCAGAAATCAAGACTGATTGTAGCAAACAAGTGGATAGATCCAAAACTAATGATAGCAGGTAGATGATAGCTTCAGTTCAAAAAGATAGACGATGGCTCATCTACTATTGGTTTCCCACCCAACATGAACCATGTAACGCCCGGATAATTAGGCTACAGTAAAATTCTCCTGATGATGCCATGTCATCTCTGTTACTGTTGCTAATCAAGTGTTAGTTCAAAACATTTCAAATTCAAAAAAATGAATTAGTGACAAACACCCAAAGTTTTCAAAAGTCAAAACAAAAATGTTCGGTGGGTGCCAAATATTGCACTGGTAATTATTGTGGGGAAAACATTTTTTAGAAAGTGCCTAAGTATTTTAAAGAGAAATAAACAGAAAAGAAAAATAAAGAAAAGAAAAGAAAAGAAAAAGAACCCCCCCCCTCACTGGACTAGGCAGCCCGGCTCACAGGCCCACCTGGCCCAGCTGGCCAACCGCCGGCCCAGCCCCCGTGCAAGCCCCCCCCCCCGTTCCCCCGACCCGGGTCGGAACAGAGGCGCGCTCCCGCCCGACCACCTCGCCGGCACCGACGCCGGAGAGGATAAGGTCTCCAGCGGCCCCCGCCTCCTCGGTTCCCTCTCCTACTCGCCCCCGCTCTCCCTCTCGGCCTCTACGCCTTCCCCCTCAGATCCACCTCCCTCTCCCCTTCGATCCCCACTGCCCGAGCGTGCTCGCCGCCGTTCTCCATCGTCCCCGCGGCCACTGTCATCGCCCTGCAACCCCGACATGCCGTAGGCGTCCTTCGTCGTCCTCCATGTCGACCAGTGCCCGCTGTTGGAGCCGGGAGGCACCACATCGCCGGATCCACCTCGTCCCCTTCCGCCTCGGCCGCCGGTGATCCCCGTCGACCGCGGCCTCCCTCTGCGCTCCCGTTCACTCACTGGGCCTCCTTGCGCCCGCACGGTGAGCTCCACCCCCTCCTCTCCCCGTCCTAGCTCTGTTTATGCGTGCAGCAAGCTGTGCGCGACGCGACCCCATTGCCGCACCCGAGCTCCGTTGTCGAGCTCGTAGCCATCACGGTAGGGCTCGTCCCGGTCCGCCGAGCGCACCAACGCGTTCGTGGCTTCGAGTAGACACCGTAGGAGTTGCGCGCCGCCCGTTTTAGCCTCCGTTTCATCGCGCGCGAGTTCGCCGTGCTTCGGGTCTCCGCCGTCCCTGTCGCCGGCGGCGGCTCCGGCCATCGCAGCTCGCGTGGCCACCCGCGTTGGATGCGGCGTTGCTCACTCGTTCGAACGCGCCAACGCACGGGGCAAATGGCCCCCTGTACGTGGATTCTAGCGAGGTCCCGAGCGCCTCCGCTGTTGTTTTGGTCGCCGGAGCCACTCCGGCGCTGGCCGCCGACGTGGTTGGCCTGGGGCCACCCCAGAGCCACTGCCAGTGGGCCCCGTGGGTCCTAGTTGACTGGGTTGACCCAGTCAACTGCTGACCAGGCAGCCCAGTGCCACTGACACGTGGGCCCCACCACCTATATTAATTAATTAAAATGTTTTAATAATTAAAACCTAATTAGATACTAATTAGAGACTGACATGTGGGGCCAAGTAGCTATTTAACCTTAGATTAGTTTAATTTAAACTTTGTTAATTAACAGTGGCTGACATGTGGGCGCCACCTGTCTGGTTTGACTGGTCAGCCGACCTGTTGACCTGCCGACGTCAACATTGCATCATGCTGATGTCATAATTCCCTTTTCTGTTAACTTAAATAATTCCAAAAAATGATTAAATCTTTAGAAAATCATATAAAATAATCCGTAACTCGGATGAAAATACTTTCTACATGAAAGTTGCTCAGAACGATGAGACGAATCCGGATACGTAGCCCGTTCGTTCACCACACGTCCCTAGCATAGTGAACCTGCAACATTTCACCTCCGGTCCATCTGTCTGAAAACGCGAAACATCGGGAATACTTTCCCGGATGTTCCCCCCCTTCGCCGGTATCACCTACTACCGCGTTAGGGCACACCTAGCATCACGCTTTGTCATGTCATGCATCGTCATGCATCTGTTTGCATTGTATTCATTGTTTCTTCCCCCTCTTCTCTCCGGTAGACTACGAGACCGAAGCCGCTGCTGGTGCCCCGACCGACTACGCTGTTGATGACCCCTCCTTGCCAGAGCAATCAGGCAAGCCCCCCTTGATCACCAGATATCGCCTATTCTTCTCTATACTGCTTGCATTAGAGTAGTGTAGCATGTTACCGCTTTTCGTTAATCCTATCCTGATGCATAGCCTATCCTTGCTACTACTGTTGTTACCTTTACCTGCAATCCTACATGCTTAGTATAGGATGCTAGTTTTTCATCAGTGGCCCTACATTATTGTCCGTCTACTGTGCTATACTATCGGGCGGTGATCACGGGTATATGCTTATATACTCTATACATGATACCTGTGGTGACTAAAGTCGGGTCGGCTCGTAGGAGTAGCCGCGAGTGGATATTGTGGCGGAGCGACAGGGCAGGTTGAGACCACCTAGGCGAGAGGTGGGCCTGGCCCTGGATGGCGTCCGCGGTTACTTCAAAATAACACGCTTAACGAGTTCTTGGTATTTGATCTGAGTCTGGCCATTCGGTCTATACACACTAACCAACTACGCGGGAACAGTTATGGGCACTCGACGTCGTGGTATCAGCCGAAGCCTTCGTGACGTCAGCGACTGAGTGGCGCGCGCCGGATTGGACTGGAACGCCTAATAGGCTAGGTCTGCTTTCAGCCGCGTTCGCAACGTGCAGGTGTGCAATGGGTGATGGGCCCAGACCCCTGTGCCATAGGATTTAGACCGGCGTGCTGACCTCTCTGTTGTGCCTAGGTGGGGCTGCGACGTGTTGATCTTCCGAGGCCGGGCATGACCCATAAAAGTGTGTCCGGCCAAATGGGATCGAGCGTGTTGAGTTATGTGGTGCACCCCTGCAGGGAAGTTTATCTATTCGAATAGCCGTGTCCCTCGGTAAAAGGACGACCCGGAATTTTGCCTTGACCTTATGACAACTAGAACCGGATACTTAATAAAATACACCCTTCCAAGTGCCAGATACAACCCGGTGATCGCTCTCTAACAGGGCGACGAGGAGGGGATCGCCGGGTAGGATTATGCTATGTGATGCTACTTGGAGGACTTCAATCTACTCTCTTCTACATGCTGCAAGATGGAGGCTGCCAGAAGCGTAGTCTTTGACAGGATTAGCTATCCCCCTCTTATTCTGGCATTCTGCAGTTTAGTCCACTGATATGGCCCTTTACACATATACCCATGCATATGTAGCGTAGCTCCTTGCTTGCGAGTACTTTGGATGAGTACTCACGGTTGCTTTTCTCCCTCTTTTCCCCCTTTCCTCCCTACCTGGTTGTCGCAACCAGATGCTGGAGCCCAGGAGCCAGACGCCACCGTCGACGACGACTCCTACTACACCGGAGGTGCCTACTACTACGTGCAGCCCGCTGACGACGACCAGGAGTAGTCAGGAGGATCCCAGGCAGGAGGCCTGCGCCTCGTTCGATCTGTATCCCAGTTTGTGCTAGCCTTCTTAAGGCAAACTTGATTAACTTATGTCTGTACTCAGATATTGTTGCTTCCGCTGACTTGTCTATGATCGAGCACTTGTATTCGAGCCCTCCAGGCCCCTGGCTTGTATTATGATGCTTGTATGACTTATTTATGTTGTAGAGTTGTGTTGTGATATCTTCCCGTCAGTTTTTATTTGCTCCATTCCTTCTAACCAAATGCATGAATAGTAGTACCATAGGAAACTTTCCAATTCCTATGTTTTCCTTCACTTTTTCTTTGAACCAGTGGCGATTCTAGTAGGCAGTCTTTAACAGGCTGAAGCCTACCCTCGAAAATTTTTGTGAGCTTATTGGGTCCAGATGAATATCATATAATGGCTATCTTGCTAAACCTACTCAAATAGTGGTTCAAAAGAGCATTTAGTTTTCTCCCTGTTAACTTTGTGACCATGATTTATTTATTTCTAGATTTGCAACTACTTTGAACCAAAGGATCCCTAAGGGATTGACATGAATGTATAGTAAAAAAGTGATGCGACGAGTGTACAACCTCTTTGGCGTAGCCTTGTCGACCTCAGCATCATTGGGTTGGACGGGGAGGATGGTGATGCTAGGGTGGCTGTCAGAGGCGGGGAAGAAGATCTGAGGTCTCTGGAGACGGCGCCAAGGGTACTTCTTCGCTGTGATGGACGATTCCGTTGTTGGACCAGCTCCGGTGAGGTGTACGACGGCGAGGCCAAAGCAGGACAAGACAAACATCTGCAATGGATGATGTAAAATACATCACCAAAGAGTGATAGATGTAAAATGCATCAGTCGCGGCCACTCCAATAGATGTTCGAAATACTGTTGACTTTGAACTTAACTGAAGAAACTAAACTTTAAAGTCGAAACTGAATTTCACTGTCGAAGTTGAATTTTACTGAAGAAACTGATTGAACTAGTAGCAGAGCACTCCAATAGAAGTTTAGGCCATTCGTGCACTGGTAGTAGAGAAGTGATACGTCTCTAACGTATCTATAATTTTTGATTGTTCCATGCTATTATATTATCTGTTTTGGAAGTTTAATGGGCTTTAATGTGCTCTTTTATATTATTTTTGGGACTAACCTATTAACCAGAGGCCCAGTGCCAGTTTCTGTTTTTTGCCTATTTAAGAGTTTCGCAGAAAAGAGGAATACCAAACGGAGTCCAAACGGAATGAAACCTTCGCGATGATCTTTCTTGGACCGAAAGCAATCCAGAAGACTAGGAGTTGATGTCTGGAACGCCACGAGGCGGCCACGAGGCAGGACGGCACGCCCAGGGGGGTAGGCGTGCCCCCCACCCTCGTGGGCCCCTCGTAGCTCCACCGACGTACTTCTTCGCCTATATATACTCTTTTACCCTAGATCGATCAGGGAGAGCCACGAAACCACTTTTCCACCGCCGCAACGTTCTGTACCCGTGAGATCCCATCTTGGGGCCTTTTCCGGTGATCTTCCGGAGGGGGAATGGATCACGGAGGGCCTCTACATCAACACCATTGCCTCTCTGATCAAGCGTGAGTAGTTTATCACAGACCTTCGGGTCCATAGTTATTTGCTAGATGGCTTCTTCTCTCTCTTTGATTCTCAATACAAAGTTCTCCTCGATGTTCTTGGAGATCTAATTGATGTAATAATTCTTTTGCGGTGTGTTTGCCGAGATCCGATGAATTGTGGATTTATGAACAACATTATCTATGAATATTATTTGGTTCTTCTCTGAATTCTTCTATGCATGATTTGATATCTTTGCAAGTCTCTTCGAATTTTTGGTTTAGTTTGGCCTACTAGATTGATCTCTCTTGCAATGGGAGAAGTGCTTAGCTTTGGGTTCAATCTTGCAGTATCCTTTCCCAGTGATAGTAGGGGCAGCAAGGCACGTATTGTATTCTTGCCATCGAGGATAAAAAGATGGGGTTTATATCATATTGCTTGAGTTTATCCCTCTAGATCATGTCATCTTGCTTAATGCGTTACTCTGTCCTTATGAACTTAATACTCTAGATGCATGCCGGATAGCGGTCGCTGTGTGGAGTAATAGTAGTAGATGCAGAATCGCTTCGGTCTACTTGACACGGACGTGATGCCTATATTCATGATCATTGCCTTAGATATCTTCATAATTATGCGCTTTTCTATCAATTGCTCGGCAGTAATTTATTCACCCACCATAATACATGCTATCTTGAGAGAAGCCACTAGTGAAACCTATGGCCGCCGGGTCTCTTTCTTATTATATTGCATCTCTTTTATGTACATCGCATCTCGTTTACTATTTTGCAATCTTTACTTTCCAATCTATACAACAAAAATACCAAAAATATTTACTTTACTATCTTTATTAGATATCACTTTTGCGAGTGACCGTGAAGGGATTGACAACCCCTTTATCGTGTTGGTTGCAAGGTTCTTGATTGTTTGTGCAGGTACTAGGTAACTTGTGCGTTATCTCCTACAGGATTGATACCTTGGTTCTCAAAACTGAGGGAAATACTTATGCTACTTTGCTGCTTCACCCTTTCCTCTTCAAGGGAAAACCAACGCATGCTCAAGAGGTAGCAAGAACGATTTCTGGCGCTGTTCCCGGGGAGATCTACGCCAAGTCCAGACATACCAAGTACCCATCATGAACTCTTCTCCGTCGCATTACATTATTTGCCATTCGCCTCTCGCTTTCCTCTCCCCCACTTCTAAAACAATTTTCGAAAACCTTTGGCTTTTCTTTGCCCTTTTCCGTTCATCTCTTTTCACTTGCTTCTTGTGTGCTTGTGTGTCGGATTGATTGTTTATCACGATGGCTCAAGATAATACTAAATTGTGTGATTTTTTCAATACCAACAACAATGATTTTATTAGCACTGTGATTGCTCCTACTACCGATGCTGAATCTTGTGAAATTAATATCGCTTTGTTGAATCTTGTTATGCAAGATCAATTTTCTGGCCTTCCTAGTGAAGATGCCGCAACCCATCTAAACAACTTTGTTGATTTGTGTGATATGCAAAAGAAGAAATATGTGGATAATGATATTGTTAAATTGAAGCTATTTCTGTTTTCGCTTAGAGATCGTGCTAAAACTTGGTTCTCTTCTTTGCCTAAAGATAGTATTGATTCATGGAATAAGTGCAAAGATGCTTTTATCTCTAAGTATTTTCCTCCCGCTAAGATCATCTCTCTTAGAAACGATATTATGAATTTTAAGAAACTTGATCATGATCATGTTGCACAAGCTAGGGAAAGGATGAAATTAATGATACATAATTGCCCTACACATGGTTTAAATTCGTGGATGATTATACAAAAAATTTATGTCGGACTGAATTTTGCTTCTAGAAATCTTTTAGATTGGGCCGCAGGAGGCACTTTTATGGAAATCACTTTAGGAGAAGCTACTAAACTCCTAGACAATATTATGGTTAATTATTCTCAATGGCACACCGAAAGATCCAATAGTAAAAAAGTTCATGCGATTGAAGAGATTAATGTTTTGTGTGGAAAGATGGATGAACTTATGAAATTGTTTGCTAATAAAAGTGTTTCTTCTGATCCTAATGATATGCCTTTGTCCACTTTGATTAAGAATAATAATGAATCTATGGATGTGAATTTTGTTGGTAGGAACAATTTTGGTAACAACGCGTATAGAGGGAACTTTAATTCTAGGCCGTTTCCTAATAATTCCTCTAATAATTATGGTAATTCCTACAACAATTCTTATGGAAATTTTAATAAGATGCCCACTGATTTTGAGACTAGTGTTAAAGAATTTATGAGTTCGCAAAAGAATTTCAATGCTTTGGTTGAAGAAAAATTGCTTAAGATTGATGAGTTGGTTAGGAACATGGATATAATTTTTCTTGATATTGATTATTTGAAACATAGATCTATTCCACCTAAGCATGAGATCAATGAGTCTCTCAAAGCTATGAGAATTTCCATTGATGAGTGCAAAGAAAGAACCGCTAGGATGCGTGCTAAAAAATATTGCTTTGTGAAAGCGTGTTCTTCTATTTTTCATGATAATAATGATGAAGATCTAAAAGTGATTGATGTGACTCCTATTAAATCTTTGTTTTCCAATATGAATCTTGATAAAGATGGGACTGGAGATGAGTCAACTTTAGTTAAAAGGCGTCCCAATGATTCGGAGTTTTTAGATCTTGATGCAAAAATTAATAAAGTGGGATTGAAGATGTCAAAACTTTACATAGCAATGAACCCACTATTTTGGATTTCAAGGAATTTAATTATTATAATTGCTCTTTGATAGATTGTATTTCCTTGTTGCAATCCGTGTTAAATTCTCCTCATGCTTATAATCAAAATAAAGCTTTTACTAAACATATCGTTGATGCTTTAATGCAATCCTATGAAGAAAAGCTGGAACTAGAAGTTTCTATCGCTAGAAAACTTTATGATGTGTGGGAACTGTCGGTGGAAACAACACCTATTGAATCACGGGGAATCCCTTCTACGGTTGGCAGGCATGGGGCTGTGGAAAGAGCAGGTTGAGAAGATCAACACGGGGAATTTATCTAGGTTCGGGCCGCAAGTGATGCGTAATACCCTACTCCTGCTGGTTTGTGTTAATCTCGTGTTCTTGGACTAGCTACAAAGCGTGCAGGGTCCAAAAAGTCTGAATCCTCCTCCAGTATGCCTTGGTCCTCCTTTTATAGCCAAAGGGGTCGCCACAGTGGCACACAGGAGGTGGGAAGTTCGTACTGTATACAAGTCTATCGACTGGCACCGTAGGACAAATGCAATTAATGTGCTGCCGACGTGCCCTCACACTTTATCGGGGACGGCAAGGAAGCTCGTCCCGTCCGCCGCTGCTTTGTCTCGCTCCGACGCGTGTCCAGGCTGACTAGGCGCGCAGCGCCACGTTGGCTGGCTAGCTGCTGTGTTGGTGCGGTTGCAGAGTCTTCATGAAGATCTCCATGCCACCACGCAGGTGCTTGCTGAGTTGGCCTGGAAGCTGCACGTCGCCGCGCAGGTGCCTGCCTTGTTGGCGGTTTGACTGCTGAATTGGAACGGCGGTGGAGCCTTGGCAGCTGGGGGCCTGGCTTGCCAAGGTCTCGCAGGTGTCCCCGACAAGGGTCTTGTGTGTCCTTAGTCTTCACATAGATCTACATGCCACCATGCAAGCGCCTCCGAGCCTTGGATCCAATGTTGTTGATGGTGTCAGAACTCTTAGGCTCAAGGGTGGCGGCTCTGCTGGTGTTGGTCATGTTACCCCGGCAAGGCTCTTGCCGGGGCTATGTAAGCTTCCCCGGCAAGGCTCTTGCCGGGGGGAGCCCACCTTGTCTCTTCGCTCCTCGCGCCTCTGTCTTAGCGTTGCTCTGATAGCCTTGTGTCTTTGCTTCCTCTTCTGTTCCGCCAAGCGCGGCCGCACGCATGTGGCTGCGACTGGCCGCACACAAGTAAAGGGGTACAAAAAGGACCCCTACTTTTGTACACCGACAGGAGCCCCCGGGCCTAGGCCACATATAAGCGCGGAGTGTTATTGGGCCAGGCCCAGAACGTTGCGCGGGCGCGCGTGTGGTGGAGTTTTCCCGCAGTAACTCCCTCGCCAGTTGTGCTTCCCAACTACCCGCGTTGAATGCGTGACGTGGGGGTCGTGCATGGGGGCGGTTGCTGCACGCTTGTGTTACATCGTGGTGGATAGTAAAGAGGCGGCTCGCGCCTTCCCCATAAAAAGAGGAAAATACAGGGGTGCGGCTCATTTACTAGGTGGACTGGGTTGCGACCTGCAAGGCCCCCGCGCCCTACGATCACGGGGTGGAAAACGGTCGCTTCACTTGTCTTCTCGGTTCTAGCCTGCTCGCCACGTGCCCTTCATGCCCCAAGGATGGTAGGTGGTGGACGCAGAGGGTACAGGTCTTAATGGTGAGGCGGGAAACCGGGTCGTCGCTGATTGGAGCAGCGGGTCGGTCCCGATTCCCTGCGCCCGTGGCGGTCGGATTGGTTAAGCGGGGCGGCCGAGCCCCGGCCCCGCCCCTTTATAAGAAGGGGAGGGGGATGGCACCCTTCAATCCTTCAACATCCATCTTCTTCCATCTTGACTCCTTCCTTCCCTCCGCTATGGCGAGAGGGCGCGCCGACGCTCCAATGGCAGCGACGAGGGTCTCTGCTCGACAGTGTGCCCCTCCTTCCCAAGAGCTCGTGGCGGCGGAGCCAGCTGCGAGAGGAAGAGGGAGGGGGCGAGGCCGAGGCCGCCATGGCGATCGAGGGAGAGGAGGACGGGGCGGTGCACCGGCCTCGCCTCCGCCAGCGGCTCCTCCCCCAATGGAGGGCCATGCCAGAGACCAGCCCCGCGAGTTCTTCATCAGGCTGCACAAGCCAGTGCGCGGTCGCCTTCGTCTCCCCACTCCGTTCGCTCGGGAGATGGAGCTCGACCTGCCACAGGCTTTGAGACTGCATATGAGGGGCTGCGGCAATGGCAGCATGCGGGTCGACGTCGACTTCCCCGCCCCCCATGTAATGTATCTCTGCCATGGATGGAAAACCTTCACTCGTGCCCATAGCCTATCGTAGGGGCTCGTCCTCCATTTCAAATTGATGGAGAACGGCCTGCTCTCCGTCAAGGTTTTTGGGCACTTGGGAACTCGCCTAAGGTGTTGCATGGAGAGCTCCTCCTCCCGCGAAACCTCCTCCTCGAGCGAGAGTGACGAGGAGGACAGCGACACCGACAACGAGGGCATCAAGTAAGAGGACGCCGACTCCGACTCCGACTGACCGTGCCGCCCTTCTCCCTCGGCCTCGCGCCCTGCCGAGGGTCTTCCTCGTCAAGATCTCCATCGACGCGTTCCCCGCCGCTTCCTTTTTGCCTTCACTTGCCGCACCTGGGAGGAAAGGGGCAAGAACAGAGATCACGGGGCACCCATCTTTCTTTTAAATTGTAGGCACTTGCCAAATCTTAATTTCTAGATAATGTAATCTCTCGAGGCCATGCTTGTGTCCTGTAACCTCTGTTCTTGTATCAGGATGTTAATGAAAAAGTCTAGCTTTGCCGGGAACCCGTGCACGCATACGTTCGTGCAGAGGCGAAATGCCTCCTTAATGTAGATAAATGAGTCCTCCTGGCAAGCTGCCTTGCCGGCGCCCTCTGCACCTGCCGGAGAATCGTATCTGCCGAGTTACAGACGAAGGGTCCAGCCCCCTGTCCACCTCCTTTTAGCAAGGGCTACTACAACCACTCCGACCGAAGCAGCGTTCGAGCCGAAAATGGGAGCACCCGAGTTTTTAAAGGAGAGTGGCGAGGTTTTCTAATGCACAAGTCATAGGTTACGAACGCGAATAGGCAAGAGGTAAACTTTATCTGCATGGTTTGCCGGGGATCGCCGTGCCGGGCGGTCTTCTCAACTTCTTGCCGGAGCCGGGTCCTTGGCGGGATTGCACATCCTTGCCGTGGCTGGAAAGAAGAGAGGGCAAGAGCATGGGACCTCGGCGCTCCACTAACATTTATTGGAATCAAAAAGCAGTAGAGTACCCTGGACAAGCATGCATATACGTATACACATAAAGATGGAAATCAACAGGAAACTATACATACTAAGGGAATTCTTTCCCTGACTGCGCACAAGGTCTGCGCCTGCCTCGTTACATAGGGTTAAATGCCCTGCCGGCAAGGCTAGTACAAAATGGGGGCTCCCGGCAACCGCGCCTTAGGGGTAAAACTTGTGAAGATGTTCGATATTCCAGGAATTGCTCACCGGAATGCTATCTTCGGTCTCTAGGCGGACTGCGCCGGGCCTGGTGACTCGTATTACCCGATAAGGGCCTTCCCACTTCGGCGTCAACTTGTTTGAATTCTTGGCGGATTGGACCCGCCGAAGAACAAGGTCACCTTCCTCAAGGCTTCGGGCGTGAACCTTGCGGCTATGATAGCGGCGCAAGGCTTGCTGGTAGCAAGCGGCTAGCACAGCAGCCCGAAGACGATCTTTCTCAAGGAGCGTTGCATCATCTTGGTGCAATTGCTCTTGCTCAAGCTCATCATAAGCGAGCACTTGAGGTGACCCGTATATGAGTTCCGTGGGGAGAACTGCTTCTGCCCCGTATACCAGGGCAAAGGGTGTCTGGCCAGTGGCTTGATTTGGTGTCGTCCTGATTGACCAAAGAACCATTGGCAATTCATCAATCCAGCACCTTCCGCACTTGTGCAGCTTGTCAAAAGTTCTGGTCTTGAGGCCTCGCAATACTTCTGGATTCGCCCTCTCAGCCTGGCCGTTATTTCTGGGATGAGCAACAGAAGCGAAACAGACCTTGCTGCCGAGGTCTTGAATGTACTTCATGAAGGTGCGGCTCATGAACTGCGTGCCATTGTCGGTGATGACTCTGTTCGGCACACCAAAATGGTAGACTAGTCCCTTGAAGAACATGACGGCTGACTGTGCTGTCACCTTGCTCACCGGTTCCACTTCCGGCCACTTTGTTAACTTGTCGATCGCGACGTACAAGTACTCAAAGCCCCCTACAGCACGGGGAAAGGGGCCCTGTATGTCGAGCCCTCAGACCAAAAATGGCCAGGAGAGAGGGATTGTCTGAAGAGCTTGGGCTGGTTGATGAAGCTTCTTTGAATGGAACTGGCACGCTTCACGCTTGGTTACTAGGGCAGTTGCATCCTGGAGGGCGGTGGGCCAGAAGAAGCCTTGCCGGAATGCTTTGCCGGCAAGGGCTCTCCACCCTATGTGGGAGCCACACATGCCTCCATGTATCTCTGCCAACAGCCTCAGTCCGTCTTCCCGAGGAATGCACTTCAACTTCATACTGTTCAGTCTCCTTCTGTATAGGGCATCATCCACAAACTGGTACATGCTGGACCGATGGGCTACTTTCTCTGCTTCTTCTTGTTCCTCAAGAAGCTCCCCTGTTTGGAGGAAATGGACGGTGTGTTGTGCCCATGCCGGAGCCTGAGGTTCGACGACAAGGACTAAAGGCATATCTTTGGCTGTAAGGGCAGCTGCCTCTACGGTCAGAGCTCGAGGCTCCGCTAGGGGTTGCTGCTCTCCGGCAAGCTCGGGGCACCTGGAAACGTCTTTGCCAGCGGCTCCTGGGAGCTCAGCGGAAAAGTACTTGCCAGGGCCTGCCTTCCTTCGCTTGTTCTATCCTCGTCATGGCTCGACGGACGGTTGAGTTAATTAAAGCACAAAGGTACCTGGTTCCACAGGCAACTTCAGGGCAGCGCGCTTCGACAGGTTGTGAGCAATGCAGTTCTCTGCTCGGGGAACTTGTTCTGCTTGCAATCCGTTAAAACGCTCTTCCAACTTCCTCACTTCATCCACCTAGGCCTCCATCAATGGGCTCTGGTAATCCTTGTTGACTTGCTTATCGACGAGCTGTGAATCACCTCTAATAATGAGCTTCTTGATTTCGAGGTGTGCCACGATCCTGAGACCGGCAAGCAATCCATCATACTCCGCCGTGTTGTTCGTTGATTTTTCCCGGGGAAAGTGCATCTGGACTACGTACTTGAGGCGCTCTCCGGTGGGCGCGATGAGTAGTACGCCAGCACCAGCACCTTGCAGTGAGAAAGCTCCATCAAAGTACATAATCCACTCACGGCTCGTCTCCTTGCTGGGAAGGGTGGTCTCTTGAATCTCTTCGTCGGGTGTTCCGGTCCATTGTGCTATGAACTCTGCCAAGGCTCGGCTCTTGATTGTCGAAGTACTTTCAAACTTGAGGCCAAAGCTTGACAATTCCAAAGCCCACTCCACGATCCTCCCGGTTGCATCCGGGTTGTGCAAGATTCGTTGCAACGGGAGGCGCGTGACGATGGTGATCTCATGTGCTTGGAAATAGTGGCACAGCTTTCTCGAGGCCATGAGGAGGCCGAAAAATAGTTTCTGCATACCAGAATATCTCGATCTAGCCCCCTGCAAGAGGGAACTGACGAAATAACCCTGCTACTGCACCACCTTCTTCTTCTGTTCCACTTCGCCCATCTGCGCAGACTCTGTCTTGCCGGGACCGGGCCTTGCCGGGGGTTCTGCCTTGCCGGCGTCAGGCCCTGCCGGGGAGGACTCCGGCCCACCATCCGATGGCTCCGCTGCTACCGCTGCCTCTTCCTCAAGTTCCCTCTGCGCCACCAGTGTAGCACTGACCACTTGATTCGTTGCTGCTAAGTACAGTCGCAATGACTCTTGTGGTTTAGGCGCGACTAGTATTGGCATGGAGGACAGCTACCTCTTCAAATCTTGCAGTGCTGCCTCTGCCTCCGGAGTCCATTTTACTGGACCCACCTTTTTTGAAACATTGAAAAAGGGGAGAGCGCGCTCAACAAATTTGGAGATGAACCTACTCAGGGCAGCAATGCAGCCGGCAAGCCTACAGACGTCTTTGACTCGTTTTGGCGCCTCAATCTGCTCAATTGCCTTGATCTTGTCGGGATTTGCTTCGATTCCGCATTGAGACACAAAGAACCCAAGAAGTTTTCCGGAGGGGACACCGAACACGCACTTCTCTAGGTTGAGCTTGAGGTTGATCTTGCGCAGATTTGCAAATGTTTCTTCTAAATCTTGCATGAGCGTGGCCCTGTCCTTGGTTTTGACCACTATGTCATCCATATAAGCTTCCATATTTCTATGTAGCTGGGGCTCAAAACCAATCTGGACCGCTTGGGAAAACGTTGAACCAACGCTCTTCAACTCGAAAGGCATTCATACAAAACAGTACGTACCACACGGGGTCATGAACACGGTCTTTTCTTAGTCTTCCTTCATCATGAAGATCTGGTGGTATCTTGAATAAGCGTCTAGGAATAACAGCAGGTCACACCCCGCAGTGGGTCCACAATCTGGTCGATGCGTAGCAGAGGGAAAGGATCCTTTGGACAGGCTTTATTGATATCTGTGTAGTCAATACACAACCTCCATTTCCCATTTTCTTTACGCACCACCACTGGATTGGCCAACCACGTGGAGTGGAGCACTCCTCTTACCAGGCCTGCCGCCTCCAACTTCCTGATCCTCGATGATGAACTCTTGTCGCTCCAAAGCTTTCTTCCTGACCTTCTGCTTAACGGGCCGCGCGTGAGGACAGACAGCAAGATGGTGCTTAATCACCTCCCTGGGAACACCGGGGATGTCGGATGCTTGCCATGGAAACACATCGACATTCGCCCACAGGAAGGCGACAAGTGCGCTTTCCTATTTGCTGTCGAGGGTGGAGATTATAGTGAAATCCCTGCCCATGTTGTCCTCCTTGAGAGACACCTTCTTGCTTTCTGGTGGTGCAGCCTTGGACTTCTTGCTCCTTCCGGCGAGACCTCTTCTGGCAAGACCGCTTGCACCCACTCTGGCAAGCGCGCCTCTCCGGAGTGCTGCACTCCCGTTGAGGATGTGCCAGAGGGTGCAGGCCTTCTTCCTCCTCGGAGCTTCAGCGGCAGGAGCAAGTGCCTTGGCAGTAGTTGCTGCAACTGCCTCTCGGTAGAGTTGGTCGGCGCAGATGAGCGCGTCTTTCTTATCAGAGGGGACGGTGATGATGGTTAGCGGCCCTGGCATCTTCAATGTGTTGTAGGCATAGTGTGACGCTGCCATGAACTTGGCCATGCTGGGAGGCCAAGGATCCCGTTGTACGGCAAGGGGATCCCATCGACATAAAAAACGATATTCTCCGTCCTACAGTTCAGCTCACCCCCGAACGTAACCGGCAGCGTGATTTTACCTTTTGGCTGACTCCTTCCTGGGTTGACCCCTTGAAACGTGCCTGTCTCCTCAAGATCTCCATCAGGAATCTGCAGCTTCTTGATCACAGCGGGCGAGATCAAATTTAGACCGGCCCCACCATCAACCAGCACTTTCGTCACCTTGAGGTTGTGTATCGTTGGTGAAACCAACAACAGCAAACACCCGACCGCAGTTGTGCGATCAGGGTGATCCTTGGTGTCAAAAATGATGGGCAGGCAGGACCACTTCAGTGGCTTCTGGGCATTGAACGATGGCTCTGCCGTAGTGACCTCACTCGTCCACTGCTTCAGTTGGCGGTGAGAGGTGTGCAGCGAGGCGCCACCATCGACGCACATGGCCTTTGTAGCTTTCTGGAATTCGTGCTCGCCGAACTCGTCGTCCTCGTTATGATCATCATCTTCATCCTTCTTGTCGCGGCCCCGAGCGGACCTCTCTTGTTGATTACCTTTGCCGCGGCGACCTCCTTGGCCGCCACGCTTCTTGCCGGACCCCTCAGCACCATCCTGATCCTTCTCCTTGTCCCACTTTTCATATTCTGCTTTCTGCTTTTCTGCAAGCAGCTCAACCTGTTGGCAGTTCTGGAGATCATGGCCCTTGGTGCGGTGGATCTTGTAGTACTGTTTGTCAGAGCCTCCTGGCTTGTCGGAGGTGACCAAGGCCAACAGGCGGCGCACCCGGCAACCTCCTTGCCCGGGTCATCAGCCTTGGCCCTCTTGGTGGCACCAGGGTCGCCAGATCCCTCAACGGCAAGCACATTCTTGCCCTTACGCTTCCAGTTGCGGCATCGGCCCTTCTTAGTCGGGGCGGCGGCGTCTTCGTCTGTGGAGTCGCTTTCCGTGCCGGCGTCCTCGCCGTGGTACTTCCTTCCTCAACCCGAGCACATCTATCTGCTAGAACATAAAGTTCGGCTACATCCTTGACCTTGTTCATCGCCAGCTCTTCACGCATCTTACGGTTGCGTACATTCTGATGGAACGCACTGATGACAGCGGCGGGATGAACATCTGGGATGGTGTACTGCACACGGCTGAATCTTTGTATATACTTACGCAGGGGCTCACCATCCTTCTTTGGGATGACATGCAAGTCACTTGCTTGGCCTGGAGCTTGGTGGCCTCAGATAAAGGCGCCAACAAACTCGTGGCACAGATCCGGCCAGGAAGGGATGGAATCCACTGGCAGGTGCATCAACCATGACATGACGTTGGGCTTAAGTGCCAACAGAAAGTAGTTGGCAAGCACCTTGTCGTCGCGAGCCCTGGCGGCTTGCATCGCGATGGTGTAGACGCTGAGGAACTCCGACGTGTGAGTCTTGCCGTTGTAGTTTTCCCCAACATCAGGATTGAACGTGCGGTGGGAGGGCCACTGGAACTGCCGCAGCTCTCGGGTAAAGGCCGGACAACCCACCTCGTAAGGCAGGTCGCCAGAGCCCCCCAGCGCTGGGTGGTCCATAGCAGGCCCCGCACGCCGATCCGACTAATGGCGCGCCTCCCATCGTCGCTCGATGGTAGTCCGAGCGTCTTCCTGAGCTCGCTCTAGAACAACTCGACGTTGGTTGCAGCGGGTTCGCGGGTCGAACGACGCTGTGGAAACGTTGTCACAGGCGTCGGCCCGACGAGCTGGTGGCTGCTGTCGCGGCCATGGGGGAGGAGAGTGCATCGTGGTCGCAGCATCTTCGGTCCTCCCACCGCCGGCATGCACTGGCTCGACAGAATTCCGGCATGAGAGTCCCGCTGGGAGCGGCTCGTCTTTGTTCGCGAAGCTGATGAGGCTTCAGATGGTGGCCCTCCACTCGTCGAGCTTCTCCGCAGCAGGGGGGAAGTCGAGGAGCAGTCGCACGCACGCCAGCGCTTCTGCTGGCATGGGCGGTGGCGAAAGCTGCATGGACCGTGACGGTATCCGACTTCTAACCAAGTTAGAAGGAGCCTTGTCACGGCCTCGCGGTCACACGCCGCTTCCGCCGGCGTCCGGGCGCGCACGCCGGCCTGGTGCGTCCTAAGAGTGGCGCACAGGGCTCTTCCAATGGCGGTGCTCGGGAGCTCCGGCGTTGCGGTGTCGCTCATCGCGCATGGCCTGGGAAGGTCGCGGCGCGGGTGCCAGCTGGGGCGCCGTAGAGGTTGCCGCGCCGCCCGTGGGCAGCACGGCCCCGCCCCCGGACCCTGTGGCGCGCGACTCGTCTTCTCGAACTCGAGCGACACCACTCGCCTGGCTCCGATTGCCAAAGTGTCGTGGATGCTCGCGAGCCATCTCCGGCACCATCCGTGGCCAATCGGTCGGTTGCTCGCGCGGGCGCGGACGGGCCGGCTCCGGACGACCCGATCACTGTGATCCCCTTTTTCTAGGGGGCCATGGTGAGGATGAAGTCGATGTGCTAACCTCTAAACCGGATTTTCACAGCTTGCGCCCCCTACCTGGCGCGCCAAAGATGTCGGTGGAAACGACACCTATGTGATCACGGGGAATCCCTTCTACGGTTGGCGGGCGCGGGGCTGTGCAAAGAGTGGGTTGAGAAGATCAACACGGGGAATTTATCCAGGTTCGGGCCGCAAGTGATGCGTAATACCCTACTCCTGCTGGTTTGTGTTTATCTGGTGTTCTTGGACTAGCTACAAAGTGTGCAGGGTCCAAAAAGTCCGAATCCTCCTCCAGTATGCCTCGAGCCTCCTTTTATAGCTAAAGGGGTCGCCACAGTGGCACATAGGAGGTGGAAAGTTCGTACTGTATACAAGTCTATCGCCTGGCACCGTAGGACAAACGCATTTAATGCGCTACCGACGTGCCCTCACACTTTATCGGGGACGGCAAGGAAGCTCGGCCCATCCGCCGCCGCTTCGTCTCGCTCCGACGCGCGTCCAGGCTGACTAGGCGCGCAGCGCCACGCTGGCTGGTGGGCTGCTGAGTTGGTATGGTGGCAGAGTCTTCATGAAGATCTGCATGCCACCACGCAGGTGCTTGCTGAGTTGGCCTGGAAGTTGCACGTCGCCACGCAGGTGACTGCCTTGTTGGTGGGTTGACTACTGTATTGGAACGGCGGTGGAGCCTTCGCAGGTGGGGGCCTGGCTGCGGCCCGCAGATGTCCCCGGCAAGGGCCTTGCCGGCGTCTTGCAGGTGTCCCCGGCAAGGGTCTTGCCGGGGGTCTTGTGATCGTCCCCAGCAAGGATCTTGTCGGGGTTTCCGTCTTCTAGTTCTCATCTAGTATTGTGTGTCCTTGGTCTTCACAAAGATCTGCATGCCACCATGCAGGCGCCTCCGAGCCTTGGTTCCAATGTTGTTGATGGTGTCGGAACTCTTAGGCTCAAGGGTCGCGGCTCAACTGGTGTTGGGCAAGTTGCCCCGGCAAGGCTCTTGCCGGGGGGAGCCCACCTTGTCCCTTCGCTCCTCGCGCCTCTTTCTTGGCATTGCTCTGGTAGCCTTGTGTCTTTGCTTCCTTTTCTGTCCCGCCAAGCGCGGCCGGAGGCGTGTGGCTACGACACTACAAAAAAAGACACATCTGTGACATTTTGGGGCAAACGAATTTTTTGCTGTCATACTTATGACACTTCTATGACGATAATTGTGACAAAACCCGGTATCATCGTAGATTTGGTGGGCTCCTACTTCTATGACAAAAAATCATGACAGAAAATGGGCTTTTCGTCCTGGGCAGGCCGGAGACGCAGCTGCATGACATTCTTTGGGCCATCCATGACGGAAAAAACCATGGTAGAAGCGAGGGCTAGGAAAATATCGGGGTGTTCCCGGTTACGGTGGGTGGTCGGGGCCGAGCGATGCACAGAGGTTTGCGCATTTCACTCCTACACGCACGCGCATGGGTGCGAGGCGTTGGGCTCTAAATGAACCCGAGCGAGGCGTTATCCTACTGAACCCGAGCGATTGCACTGCAGGCTACGCGTTACCGAACCCGAGCTATCGATCGATGGCTGTTAACTAAACCCGATCGAGCGATTCCTTCGCTACTGCTGCTAACTGAAGCCGATCGATGCTGCCTCTGGATGAACAGTGAGCATTGCTGGGGGGTTTGGATGAACAGTTCCCGGTGGGGGTGGATGAATAGGACCCCGAGGTGTTGCCTCTAGATGAACAGGACCCCGATCGATCGAGCCAGTTGGGGCTGGATGAACAGGACCCCGTGGAGGGCTGGATGAACAGGACCACTCCATGGAGGGCTGGATGAACAGTAGACGGTGGAGGGCTGGATGAATAGTAGCCCGTGGAGGGGTGGTTGAACAGGAGCCCGTGGAGAGGGCTGGTTGAACAGTAGCGCGGTGGAGGCTGGATGACCAGGAGCCCATGGCTGAACAGTCGCAGGTGGAGGCTTGAGGAGGTCGACGATGGATGAATAGTAGCCCGTGGAGGCTGGAGGGGTTCGACGGTGGAGATGAATAGTATCTCGTGGAGTCCTGTTTTGCAGTATGCCACACCCCTCCCGATGAACAGGACCCCCGTTTCGACCGTAGCGCTCCAACACAATTCCGTTTCCTCCGTTTTGCGGTACGCCACACCCCTCCCGATCAACAGGACCCCGTTTCGACTGTAGGAGGTCCAACACAAGTCCGTTTCCTCCGTTTTGCGGTACGCCAGACCCCTCCCGATGAACAGGATCCCGTTTCGACCGTGGCCGGTCGAACACAAGGCCGTTTCCTCTATTCAGCGGTACGCCGTGCCTCGTTTCCATCGGTTGTTCGGTCGAAGCCCTCCCGATGAACACGACGACGCATTCCGTTCCGACCAAGCCGGTTGGCTCCCCATGAATACGACGATGACTCTATTTCTCCGTTCCGACCCAGCTAGGTACACGAGCCCTAGCCGTATGTATGCGCGAGTAGGCGTTCGAGACCCCGCCCGTATGTACGTATGTGGTCGTATTTTCTTTCTTGCACCCTGGCCGCTGCACGTATGTGTACATGCTACGTGCGCGCCTCTACTACGAGACGTGCACGCCTCTACATCGACCAGTATGTACGTGCACGTTCGTGACCAGAATGACAACGCTACGTACGCTTCGACCAGGTGGGTCCCGACTGTCAGGCACTTCCTTCCGTGCGAAGATGTAGCTAGTGGGTCCCAGCAGTCAGGGGGACGAATCGTTTTTTTGCCCGGATGCACTTCCTTGCGTGTGAAGATGTAGCTGGTGGGTCCCAGCAGTCAGGGGGAAACGTTTTTTTCGTGAAATACGGTGGCCCGTCCGGTGGGTCCCTGCTGTCAGGTGGAGGAATAATTATTTTGTGCGTAATAAGGAGGCACTTCCTTGTGTCCGCCGTGGACCCAGCTGTCAGCCTCTCCACGTACAGTACTCTTCCGATGGAAGTCGTTCCTTGACCACGTTGACCACGTCGCGCCGAGAGCACCAGGGTGGTGGACGACGGCGAGGCCTAGGAAGGGGACAACACGGAGCCGGGGAAGACGCGGCACTGGAAGCCCGCGCGGAGAGGAGTACGAGGGTTCACTGGTTCGGTTGCGGTGTGAGGCTGTCGTCGCCACAAGGCCTGGCCAGCGGTGGGAATAGTAGGGGGCAGTGAGGCCTCCGCGGCAGCACGGCCGACCACGGGAGGCAGGAGCATGCGGCACGACCGGCGTTGCTTTGGGCGGCTGGAGCAAGAAGACCAGAGGTTGAAGAAGCACTACGGCCGTTGGATGGACATCGTACGGTCACTAGAGCTAGAATCGTTCATATTGACTAAGTTGAGAAAGCACTCCGTCCCCGTCAACTTAGTAGGCCCACAAGTCAGCCTCCCACCAAGGTGGGTCCCAACTAGAAGGGGGAGTATTCATTTTTCTGTGCGTAATAAGGAGGCACTTCCGGTGGGTCCGAGCTGACAGCGGGGGGGGGGGGGGGCTTTTTTTCGCGAAATACGGTGGCCCGTCCGGTGGGTCCCAGCAGACGGGGGGAAACATTTTTTCGCCAAATACGGTGGCCCGTTCGGTGGGTCCCGACGTCAGGCACTTCCTTCCATGCGAAGATGTAGCTAGTGGGTCCCAGCAGTCAGGGGGATGAATCGTTTTTTTGCCCGGACGCACTTCCTTGCGTGCGAAGGTGTAGCTGGTGGGTCCCAGCAGTCAGGGGGGAAACATTTTTTTTCACAAAATACGGTGGCCCGTACTGTGGGTCCCTGCTGTCAGGTGGAGGAATAATTATTTTGCTTAAGGAGGCACTTCCTTGCGGCCGCCGTGGACCCAGCTGTCAGCCTCTCCACGTACAGTACTCTTCGGATGGAAGTCATTCCTTGACCATGTTGACCACGCCGCGCCGAGAGCACCAGGGCGGTGGACGACGACGAGGCCTAGGAAGGGGACGACGCGGAGCCGGGGAAGACGCGACAGTGGATGCCCACGCATAGAGGAGTATGAGGGTTCACTGGTTCGCTGCAGTGTGAGGCTGCCGTCGCCGCAGAATAACAGGGGGTGTGGGTGAGTAGAGGGATGGCCTGGCCAGCGGTGGGAGTAGTAGGGGGCGGTGAGGCCTCCGCGGCAACGCAGCCGGCCACGGGAGGCAGGAGCATGTGGCACGACCGGCGCTGGTTTCGGCGGCTGGAGCAAGAAGACCAGAGGTTGAAGAAGCACTACGGCCGTTGGATGGACATCGTACGGTCACTGGAGCTAGAATCGTGCATATTGACTAAGTTGACAAAGCCCTCCATCCCCCTCAACTTAGTAGGCCCACAAGTCAGCCTCCCACTATACTGGGTCCCAGCTAGCTCGGGGAGTATTCATTTTTTTGTGCGTAATAAGGAGGCACTTCCTTGCGTGCGAAGATATAGCTGGTGGGTCCGAGCTGTCAGCGGCGGTAACATTTTTTTCACGAAATACAGAGGCCCTTTCGGTGGGTCCCAGATGTCAGGTGGAGGAATCATTATTTTGCACGTAATAAGGAGGCATTTCCTTGCGTGCGGCCGTGGACCCAGCTGTCAGCCTCTCCACGTACCGTCCACTTCAAATGCATGTCGGTCGTTGACCACCTTGACCAGGCCGCGCCGAGAGCACCAGGGCGGTGGACGATGGCGAGGCCTAGGAAGGGAACGACACAGAGCCAGGGAAGACTCGGTTGTTGTTTCCCACGCGGAGGGGAGTACGACTGTACGAGGGTTTACTGGTTCGTCTATCGTCACCGGAGAATACAGCAGGTGTGGGTGAGTAGAGGGATGGCTAGGCCGGCGATGGGAGTACAGTGGGGCAGTGAGGCCTGCGCGGCAGGACAGCCAGCCGCGGGGAGGAGGGAGCAGGCAGTCTCGTCGGCGCTTGTTTGAGCGGCTGGAGTAGGAAGAGCAGAGATTTAAGAAGCACGATGGTCGTTGGATGCACATCCAACAGTCACTGCTTGTGCGTCAACCTTTTTTTTAGGAAAGCCTCAAATCTGTGGAAAACAGCATACAACCCATCTGCCATCATTTCTAATAATTTATAGCCCATTTGCTAATTATTAAGGTTTTTTTGGAGCCCATATTCTTTTTGTTAGCATTACAGCCCATATTGTGGCCACGGTTAAAAAATTATACGAAATTTTGCATATTTCGGTGCGGTCCGAACTGTTTTTAATCCCGAAATTTCGAGTCACATTCAAACTGATTTTAAGAATAAATGTATATCAATATAAAATCCAACAAATTGTCCACGCATAAAAATCAATGCAATTTAACATCTCGAAATGAAAAAAAGAAATTTGAAACTAATTGCCGGTTTGATGTGTTTTAAAAATGTACAGCCCATTTCTAATTACTAATAGGCCATTTTTTCGGCCAGCCGAATGAAGCTCTCCTCGTCTTGAAAGATTTGCAGCCCAACAGGCCTGACAAAGCGACTTACTTGGCGAATCACAAAAAAACTGGGCTAGCCATTTTCAGAAAGTAAAAAAACTACTGGGCTGGTCTGTGGTAAACATAAAAGAGAAGGCTGTCTAGACAGGCCAGATTGCCCCGCACAGCCCAGTTGACACCCTGCTTCCGTCTCAAAAACAAATTAGATAAATGCCACTCCAATTATGGCGATTCACAAAAATGCCACTGCAATTTCCAAACTTTGAAAAATGCCACTGCAATTTTTGCAAACTTTGGAAAACGCCACTGCAATTTGCAAACTTTGAAAAACGCCACTCCAGACTTCGAAAAATGCCACTGGAAATGGCATGAAATGGCATTTTTCAAAGTTTGGAAATTGCAGTGGCATCTCTTAGAAACACCAGATTTGGAGTGGCACTTATCAAATTAACCCAAAACACAAATAACTGGGCGAGCTGCTGGGTCCCTAGTGTCAACCGCTTGTTGTGCAATTCTCTCGTTTATTGACTACGTTGACAATGGCATGGGACCCAGATGTCAGAAATCCATTAGGAGGAGCCATTTTTTTATTGGCTTGAAATAAGGAGGCACTTGCTTGCGTACTGCCATGACCTTGGCGGGTCCCTGCTGTCATCCTCTCCACGTACAATCATCTCCTGATTGTGTACGCGTCAACTTGGTAGGCCCACAAGTCAGCCTCTAAACCCGTGGAGGACAAATACAACCCATTTAAAAAATAACAGCCCATTCCATATGTTCAAACGGAAAGTTCAGCATTCAGAGCAAAGTAACAGGTCTGATCCACATATAGAGTACTGAACTTCCACGTTGACAACCATCATAGCCAAGTTAACTATCTACTCCCACTAATACTCTAGTAGCGTACAAGTACTAACTTACTTTTAGCTAACTAGACGATGCCAGCCGCCATCTGCTGTACACGCTAAACGCTGGCAGCGGCGTCCTCCGCCTCGCCTCGGACTTGCCAGAGGTGCGATAGGGCACGTTGCTAGCGCGCGTTAGCCCTTTCCAAGCCGGCATGGTCCACCGAAGCTTCGGCTTCTAAGCGGGAAACCCACTTGACGAGCTGGTAGTAAAAATCGGCGTCGTGAATGCGTGCGTGCCAGACAGCCTCCAGGGCTATTTTCCGGGCGCCGGCCTCCATGTAGTCGGCCCAGTTGCGGGCGCTCTTCTCGCGACTCAGAGCGTCGGTGCGCTGCTGCTCCATGTCCCGCTAGCGGCGCAAATCGGCGATACGCTGCTCTTCCGCCAAGCGGTCGCGCTCCAACAACTCCTGCTCCTCCGCCAGGCGGTCGCGCTTCAACAAGTCCTCGATCTCCGCATTGCCATCTAAAGACCGATAGAATGCCTCCTCCCTCCGTCTGCCTTCCGGTGAAAAACTGAACACTAGTTCTGGCGGTGACCGCCTCCGGCCTCGCCTATCGCAGACGGGCGGGGGCATGGTGGACGTGGCGAGAGCGAGGATAAGTGGCGAGCGACATCGGGCCGGTGGGGGCTTATGAGGATAGGGTGAGTTGGGTCACGCTGCCACCAGAGAAGGCCGGGAAACAGTAATTATAGGCGAAAGGTAGCGCGTCGGTCATCGGAATTCAATGCATAAGCAGGCATGGCTTAGCGCGCCAGCTTGCCGTGGAAAACTAGAGAAACTGAAATTATGACTGTGTTGTCCCGTCCCGTCCGTGCTGGGTCGCACGCCGGCATGACGGTCAAACGAGTGCATTCGAATCATCTCCCTCCTTGTCAATAATGATTCCACGGATTTAAAAGGCCCGCAACAATTAAAGCGCATCTTTTTTCGCATCAGTTAGCTGCCTTAATTACGGCCAGCTGCATGCAGGCACTCAAAATCGCTCACAGCTAGTATGCGGAGCAGCACGCAATGAGTCACAGCTGAGGGCATTAGTTGATGAACTTTAGCTAGGAGATAAGGCATTTGCGAACGTTTTCGCTGGCAGTTTCTTCAGATTCGCATGGCATTTTCTTCAGAGCAGCTTATCAGTTTCTTCAGACGTAGGCATTTTTATTCAAAAAACTGCCACTTCGGATCTTTCATCGCAACTAAAACTGCCAGGAGCACATTAGTAGGCTAGCTAGTGATCGATCAATAACTTGTAAACACTGAGCGAACAGAAATAAGGAACTGTTAATGCATCTCAATGATTCACAGATCATATACAAATATGTAGCTCCAAAAGCAAAGATCAGCCACTTCGGATCTTGCGTCGCAACTAAAACCAACTAGTATGATTCTCATAGATAAGATCAACATGCTAATGCATCTCAATGATTCACAGATCATATACAAATATGTAGCTCCAAAAGCAAAGATCTAGAAAAAACATATGTTCTTCCTACTAACATGGATGCTTCTCTTGGCCAACATTCAGTACAGACTGAAAGACAAATTTGTTTATTCCTCTTGCAAACGTAAGTGGTTTCACCAACAGCTGGAACCATGAGAATGAACCACACATGATGGAGGAACATCCACTACAATATGATTTGGTCTTCTCTCGATCACACGGCGAGACTATTTTCGGAATACAAACTTTAACTTAGGCAAAATGATTCCCATTGTATAATCACACCAAAGCAATGAAGCACCTAGTGTTGGCCAATAAATAGTACAGTACTACTTTTCTGCAGTCCATGAAGTGACTATCCAATCTTTCTGTGTCTTTTTTCAAATGGCACTGCATGCAGTGACAATACTATTATCTTGTGCAGTTCAACCAAAATTGTGGTCACTTTGTGTGTTTTCCAAATAGCAACGGGTAGACATCTCTATCTGCACAAATATCAAGCAGCTAGTAAACATATACCCCACCTTGTATTTTTGGTTTAAACATGTCTCTTCTGCTTAGCATCTGTCATGTTTTGCACTGGACAATTTGATACAGTCATGTTTTGCCCTGGACAATTTCATACTGAATTGATTTGCTGGTTCAGAGCAGAAATATAGCGCCTATTCTTCATCAGACCAAGGATATCCATGTTCGCAGTGATGGAAGAGGTGAAATCGATACAACCAAAATTGAGCATCAAATCATTGAATCCTGTCCTGCACCTCCAATGTAGCTCCACCCTGCCAATAAATTCACATGCAAACCACTAGTATTACTATCTAATGACAGTACAAAAACAGTAGCAAGATAGTAGCAAACCATATACCTTCGTAATGAACAGCCCATAGTGCCACCAATTGGATATAAAGGTTTGGAAGAAAACATGCTCCTAATGTTGAACCAGTTGGACTTTTTGTGCAGTTCCACTAAAATCGAGCATCCCTGTTTGCATAGATATTGAAAGTGTGATTACTATAAAAGCGGCACTAGTTGAAGAATAGACTCACAAATATAAGCATTCCAATTTCTTAATGGGAAAAGGTAGCAAGACTGTTTCTAACCACCTGTTTGAAGGAATAAATAAGGCAACATCAGCTGATGTCAGAAAGGGATATATAGTTCTTACTGAAAAACGATCGATTCCTGACCTTTCCTCTTCTTTTAAGAATATTTTGTGCAGTTCAACTAAAATAAAATGCCATCACCGCCTTGACAATTCAGTGACACTATACAAAAGGAAATGACTTAACATTACATCATGATGTCAGGTTTGGGTATAATCTTCTCACAAACTAGAGCTTCTCACAATAAGCGTGATGGTTTCGGTAGGGAACATTCCACCTTTGGGGACAACACGATATCCATTGCCTCTTATTGCTTTCAAAAAATTTCCAGTGTCAACATAGAACAACAGGAGTCTTGTGTTCAATTTTTGAATTTTTCGGGGTTCATTTGGACATTTTTATACATTAACTGGGTTTTCCAGGCATTTTATGTGCATAATTCAAATTTGAACTACATGCACATTCTCAAGTGCATATAAATTGGTTGGAAAATCAAATTTGTATCCTTGGGTGCATGCATAGGTCACATGCAAGAAATGGGAATGAATTTCAAGCACCCTGCAACCGTCACTCGGTCGCAAACATTGAGAAACTTGGTTTTTAAATTCTAGTAAATCCAAAAATCATCTAAAATTCATGAAATTTGGCATGCTATCATGGAGCGGCATCAACTTGTCGTGGTAAAAATTTTGTCCCGTTTGGGGCAGGTTTGGGTAAAAGCTTCTCACAAACCAGAGCTTCTCACAACAAGCATGATGGCTTCGGAAGGGAACGTGCCACTTTTGGGGACGAAACGATATCCGTTGCCTCTTATTGCTTTCAAAAAAATTTGTGTGTCAACATAGAACAACAGGAGTGTTGTGTTTAATTTTTGAACTTTTCGGGGTTCGTTTGGACATTTTTATACATTACCTTGGTTTTGTAGGCATTTCAGGTGCATAATTCAATTTCGAACTACATGCACATGCTCCAGCGCATATAAACTAGTTGAAAAATCAAATCTGTGTCCTTGGTTGCATGCTTAGGTGCCATGCAAGAAATGGGATTGAATTTCAAACACCCTGCCACCGTCACTCGACCGCAAACATTGAGATACCTTGTTTTTAAATTCTAGTAAATCCAAAACTCGTCTGACATTCATGAAATTTGGCATGCTATCATGGAGCGGCATCAACATGTCGTGGTAAATTTTTTGTCCCATTTGGGGCAGGTGTGGGTATAAGCTTCTCACAACAAGCGTGATGATTTTGGTAGGGAACGTGCCACATTTGAGGATGAAATGATATTCGTTGCCTCTTATTGCTTTCAAAAAAATTCCAGTGTCAACATAGAACAACAGGAGTGTTGTGTTTAATGTTGGAATTTTTGGGGTTTGTTTGGACATTTTTATACATTAACTTGGTTTTGTAGGCATTTCAGGTGCATAATTCAATTGTGAACTACATGCACATGCTCAAGTGCATATAAACTAGTTGAAAAATCAAATATGTGTCCTTGGGTGCATGCATAGGTCCCATGCAAGAAATGGGAATGAATTTCAAACAGCCTGCCACCGTCACTCGGTCGCAAACATTGAGATACTTGGTTTTTAAATTCTATTAAATCCAAAACTCGTCTGAAATTCATGAAACTTGGCATGTTATCATGGAGCGGCATCAACATGTCGTGGTAAAAAATTTGTCCTGTTTGGGGCAGGTTTGGGTATAAGCTTCTCACAAACCAGAGCTTCTCACAACAAGCGTGATGGTTTCGGAAGGGAACGTGCCACTTTTGGGGAAGAAACTATATCCGTTGCCTCTTATTGCTTTCAAAAAATTTCGAGTGTCAACATAGAACAACAGGAGTGTCGTGTTTAATTTTGGAATTTTTCGGGGTTCGTTTGGACATTTTTATACATTAACATGGTTTTGTAGGCATTTCAGTTGCATAATTCAATTTTGAACTACATGCACATGCTAGAGTGCATATAAACTAGTTGAAAAATCAAATATGTGTCCTTGGGTGCATGCATAGGTCCCATGCAAGAAATGGGAATGAATTTCAAACAGCCTGCCACCGTCACTCGGTCGCAAACATTGAGATACTTGGTTTTTAAATTCTAGTAAATCCAAAACTCGTCTGAAATTCATGAAACTTGGCATGTTATCATGGAGCGGCATCAACATGTCGTGGTAAAAAATTTGTCCTATTTGGGGCAGGTTTGGGTATAAGCTTCTCACAAACCAGAGCTTCTCACAACAAGCGTGATGGTTTCGGAAGGGAACGTGCCACTTTTGGGGAAGAAACTATATCCGTTGCCTCTTATTGCTTTCAAAAAATTTCGAGTGTCAACATAGAACAACAGGAGTGTCGTGTTTAATTTTGGAATTTTTCGGGTTCGTTTGGACATTTTTATACATTAACATGGTTTTGTAGGCATTTCAGTTGCATAATTCAATTTTGAACTACATGCACATGCTCCAGTGCATTTACACTAGTTGAAAAATCAAATATGTGTCCTTGGTTGCATGCTTAGGTCCCATGCAAAAAATGGGAATGAATTTCAAACACCCTTCCACCGTCACTCGGCCGCAAACATTGAGATACCTTGTTTTTAAATTCTAGTAAATCCAAAACTCGTCTGACATTTATGAATCTTTGCACGCTATCATGGAGCGGCATCAACATGTCATGGTAAAATTTCTGTCCCATTTGGGGCAGGTGTGGGTATAAGCTTCTCACAAACCAGAGCTTCTCACAACAAGCGTGATGATTTCGGAAGGGAACGTGCCACCTTTGAGGATGAAATGATATTCGGTGCCTCTTATTGATTTCAAAAAATTTCCAGTGTCAACATAGAACAATAGGAGTGTTGTGTTTAATTTTGGAATTTTTCGGGGTTTGTTTGGACATTTTTATACATTGACTTGGTTTTGTAGGCAGTTCAGGTGCATAATTCAATTGTGAACTACATGCACATGCTCTAGTGCATATAAACTAGTTGAAAAATCAAATATGTGTCATTCGGTGCATGCATAGGTCCCATGCAAGAAATGGGAATGAATTTCAAACACCCTGCCACCGTCACTCGGTCGCAAACATTGAGATACTTGGTTTTTAAATTCTAGTAAATCCAAAACTCGTCTTAAATTCATGAAACTTGGCATGCTATCATGGAGCGGCATCAACATGCCGTGGTAAAAATTTTGTGCCGTTTGGGGCAGGTTTGGGTATAATCTTCTCACAAACCAGAGCTTCCCACAACAAGCATGATGGTTTCGGAAGGGAACGTCCCACTTTTGGGGACGAAACTATATCCGTTGCCTCTTATTGCTTTCAAAAATTTCCGAGTGTCAACATAGAACAACAGGAGTGTTGTGTTTAATTTTGGAATTTTTCGGGGTTCGTTTGGACATTTTTATACATTAACTTGGTTTTGTAGGCATTTCAGCTGCATAATTCAATTTTGAACTACATGCACATGCTCAAGTGCATATAAACTAGTTGAAAAATCAAATCTGTGTCCTTGGTTGCATGCTTAGGTCCCATGCATGAAGTGGGAATGAATTTCAAACACCCTACCACCGTCACTCGGCCGCAAACAGTGAGATACTTGGTTTTTAAATTCTAGTAAATCCAAAACTCGTCTAAAATTCATGAAACTTGGCATGCTATCATGGAGCGGCATCAATATGCCATGGTAAAAGTTTTGTCCCATTTGGGGCAGGTTTGGGTATAAGCTTCTCACAAACCACAGCTTCTCACAACAAGCGTGATGGTTTCGGTTGGGAACGTGCCACAAGCGTGATGAAACGATATCCGTTGCCTCTTATTGCTTTTAAAAAAATTCTAGTGTTAACAAAGAACAACAGGAGTGTTGTGTTTAATTTTGGAATTTTCCGGGGTCCGTTTGGACATATTTATACATTAACTTGGTTTTGTAGGCATTGCAGGTGCATAATTCAATTTTGAACTACATGCACATGCTCAAGTGCATATAAACTAGTTGAAAAATCAAATCTATGTCCTTGGTTGCATGCTTAGGTCCCATGCAAGAAATGAGAATGAATTTCAAACACCCTGCCACTGTCACTCGGCTGCAAACATTGAGATAGCTGGTTTGTAAATTCAAGTAAACCCAAAACTCGTCTTAAATTCATGAAACTTAGCATGCTATCATGGAGGGGCATCAACATGCCATGGTAAAAAAATTGTCCCATTTGTGGTAGGTTTGTGTATAAGCTTCTCACAAACCATAGCTTCTCACAACAAGCGTGATGGTTTCGGTAGGGAATGTGCCACCTTTGGGGACGAAACGATATCCGTTGCCTCTTATTGCTTTAAAAAAATTGCGAGCGTCAACATAGAACAACAGGAGTGTTGAATTTTTCGGGGTTCGTTTGGACATTTTTATATATTAACTGGGTTTTCCAGGCATTTTATGTGCATAATTCAAATTTGAACCACATGCACATCCTCCAGTGCATATAAATTTGTTGAAAAATCAAATTTGTGTCCTTGGTCGCATGCTTATGTCCCATGCAAGAAATGCGAATGAATTTCAAACACCCTGGCACCGTCACTCGGCCGCAAACATTAAGATACTTGGTTTTTAAATTCTAGTAAATCCAAAACTCGTCTGAAACTCATGAAACTTGGCATGCTATCATGGAGCGGCATCAACATGTCGTCGTAAAGTTTTTGTCCCATTTGGGGCAGGTTTGGGTATAAGCTTCTCACAAACCACAGCTTATCACAACAAGCGTGATGGTTTCGGTAGGGAACGTGCCACCATTGGGGACGAAACGATATCCGTTGCCTCTTATTGCTTTCAAAAGTTTCCTAGTGTCAACAAAGAATAACATGAGTGTTGTGTTTCATTTTGGAATTTTTCGCGGTTCGTTCGGACATTTTTATACATTAACTTGGTTTTGTAGGCATTTCAGGTGCATAATTCAATTTGAACTACATGCACATCCTCCGGTGCATATAAACTGGTTGAAAAATCAAATATGTGCCTTGGGTGCATGCTTAGGTCCCATGCAAGAAATGGGAATGAGTTTCAAACACCCTGCCACCGTCACTCGGCCACAAACATTGAGATACCTTGTTTTTAAATTCTAGTAAATCCAAAACTCGTCTGAAATTCATGAAACTTGGCATGCTATCATGGAGCGGCATCAACATGCCGTGGTAAAATTATTGTCCCATTTGGGGCAGGTTTGGGTAGAAGCTTCTCACAAACCAGAGCTTCTCACAACAAGCGTGATGGTTTCGGTTGGGAATGTGCCACCTTTGGGGACGAAACAATATCTGTTGCCTCTTATTGCTTTCAAAAAAATTCATGTGTCAACATAGAACAACAGGAGTGTTGTATATAATTTTAGATTTTTTTGGGGTTCGTTTGGACATTTTTATAGATTAACTGGGTTTTCGCGGCATTTTATGTGCATAATTCAAATTTGAACTACATGCACATGCTCAAGTGCATATAAATTGGTTGAAAAATCAAAGTTGTGTCCTTGGGTGCATGCTTATGTCCCATGCAAGAAATGGGAATGAATTTCAAACACCCTAGCACCGTCACTCGGCCGCAAACATTAAGATACTTGGTTTTTAAATTCTAGTAAATCCAAAACTCGTCTGAAATTCATGAAACTTGGCATGCTATCATGGAGCGGCATCAACATGCCGTGGTAAAAAATTTGTCCCATTTGGGGCTGGTTTTGGTATAAGTTTCTCACAACAAGCGTGATGGTTTTGGTAGGGAACGTGCCACCTTTGAGGATGAAACGATATCCGTTGCCTCTTATTGCTTTCAAAATATTTCCAGTGTCAACATAGAACAACAGGAGTGTTGTGTTTAATTTTCGTTTTTTTCGGTGTTCGTTTGGACATTTTTATACTTTAACTGGGTTTTCGAGGCATTGTATGTGCATAATTCAAATTTGAACTACATGCACATGCTCAAGTGCATATAAATTGGTTGAAAAATCAAATTTGTGTCCTTGGGTGCATGCTTATGTCCCATGCAAGAAATGGGAATGAATTTCAAACACACTGCCACCGTCACTCGGCTGCAAACATTGATATACCTGGTTTTTCAATTATAGTAAATCCAAAACTTGTCTGAAATTGATTAAACTTTGCATGCTATCATGGAGCAGCATCAACATGGCGTGGTAAAAAATTTGTCCCATTTGGGGCAGGTTTGGGTAGAAGCTTCTCACGAACCAGAGCTTCTCACAACAAGCGTGATGGTTTCGGTAGGGAACTTGCCACCTTTGGGGACAAAACGATATCCGTTGCCTCTTATTGCTTTAAAAAAATCCAGTGTCAACATAGATCAACAGGAGAGTTGTGTTTAATTTTGGTATTTTTCGGGGTTCGTTTGGACATTTTTATGCATTAACTGGGTTTTTCCAGGCGTTTTATGTGCATAATTCAAATTTGACCTACGTGCACATGCTCCAATGTATATAAATTGGTTGAAAAATCAAATTTGTGTTCTTGGGTGGATGATTATGTCCCATGCAATAAATGGGAATGAATTTCAAAGACCCTGGCACCGTCACTCGGCCGCAAACATTGAGCTACTTGGTTTTTAAATTCTAGTAATCCAAAACTCGTCTGAAATTCATGAACCTCGGCATGCTATAATGGAGCGGCATCAACATGTCGTGGTAAAATTTTTGTCCCATTTGGGGCAGGTTTGGGTATAAGCTTCTCACAAACGAGAGCCTCTCACAACAAGCGTGATGGTTTCGGTAGGGAAGGTGCCACCTTTGAGGACGAAATGATATCTTTTGCCTTTGATTGCTTTCAAAAAAGTTCTAGTGTCGACATAGAACAACAGGAGTGTTGTGTTTAATTTTGGAAATTTTCTGGGTTCGTTTGGACATTTTTATACGTTAACTTGGTTTTGTAGGCATTTCAGGTGCGTAATTCAATTTTGAACTACATGCACATGCTCCAGTGCATATAAACTAGTTGAAAAATCAAATCTGTGTCCTTGGTTGCATGCTTAGGTCCCATGCATGAAGTGGGAATGAATTTCAAACACCCTGCCACCGTCACTCGGCCGCAAACAGTGAGATACTTGGTTTTTAAATTCTAGTAAATCCAAAACTCGTCTAAAATTCATGAAACTTTGCATGCTATCATGGAGCGGCATCAATATGCCATGGTAAAAGTTTTGTCCCATTTGGGGCATGTTTGGGTATAAGCTTCTCACAAACCACAGCTTCTCACAACAACCGTGATGGTTTCGGTTGGGAACGTGCCACTTAGGGACGAAACGATATCCGTTGCCTCTTATTGCTTTTAAAAAATTTCTAGTGTTAACATAGAACAACAGGAGTGTTGTGTTTAATTTTGGAATTTTTCCGGGGTTCGTTTGGACATTTTATACATTAACTGGGTTTTCTAGGCATTTTAGGTGCATAATTCAATTTGAACTACATGCACATGCTCAAGTGCATATAAACTAGTTGAAAAATCAAATCTATGTCCTTGGTTGCATCCTTAGGTCCCATGCAAGAAATGAGAACGAATTTCAAACACCCTGCCACTGTCACTCGGCTGCAAACATTGAGATACTGGTTTTTAAATTCTAGTAAATCCAAAACTCGTCTTAAATGTCATGAAACTTGCATGCTATCATGGAGCGGCATCAACATGCCGTGGTAAAAATTTTGTCCCATTTGGGGCAGGTTTGGGTATAAGCTTCTCACAAAACCAGAGCTTCTCACAACAAGCGTGATGGTTTCGGTAGGGAATGTGCCACCTTTGGGGATGAAACGATATCCGTTGCCTCTTATTGCTTTAAAAAAATTGCCAGCGTCAACATAGAACAACAGGAGTGTTGAATTTTTCGGGGTTCGTTTGGACATTTTTATATATTAATTGGGTTTTCCAGGCATTTTATGTGCATAATTCAAATTTGAACTACATGCACGTCCTCCAGTGCATATAAATTTGTTGAAAAATCAAATTTGTGTCCTTGGGTGCATGCTTATGTCCCATGCAAGAAATCGGAATGAATTTCAAACACCCTGGCACCGTCACTCGGCCGCAAACATTAAGATACTTGGTTTTTAAATTCTAGTAAATCCAAAACTCGTCTGAAATTCATGAAACTTGTAATGCTATCATGGAGCGGCATCAACATGTCGTCGTAAAGTTTTTGTCCCATTTGGGGCAGGTTTGGGTATAAGCTTCTCACAAACCACAGCTTATTACAACAAGCGTGATGGTTTCGGTAGGGAACGTGCCACCATTGGGGACGAAACGATATTCGTTGCCTCTTATTGCTTTTAAAATTTTCCTAGTGTCAACAGAGAACCACATGAGTGTTGTGTTTCATTTTGGAATTTTTCGCGGTTCGTTCGGACATTTTTATACATTAACTTGGTTTTGTAGGCATTTCAGGTGCATAATTCAATTTTGACCTACATGCACATCCTCCGGTGCATATAAACTAGTTGAAAAATCAAATATGTGGCCTTGGGTGCATGCTTAGGTCCCATGCAAGAAATGGGAATGAATTTCAAACACCCTGCCACCGTCACTCGGCCGCAAACATTGAGATACCTTGTTTTTAAATTCTAGTAAATCCAAAACTCGTCTGAAATTCATGAAACTTGGCATGCTATCATGGAGCGGCATCAGCATGCCGTGGTAAAATTATTGTCCCATTTGGGGCAGGTTTGGGTAGAAGCTTCTCACAAACCAGAGCTTCTCACAACAAGCGTGATGGTTTCGGTTGGGAATGTGCCACCTTTGGGGACGAAACGATATCTGTTGCCTCTTATTGCTTTCAAAAAAATTCATGCGTCAACATAGAACAACAGGAGTGTTGTGTATAATTTTGGATTTTTTGGGGTTCGTTTGGACATTTTTATAGATTAACTGGGTTTTCGAGGCATTTTATGTGCATAATTCAAATTTGAACTACATGCACATGCTCAAGTGCATATAAATTGGTTGAAAAATCAAAGTTGTGTCCTTGGGTGCATCCTTATGTCCCATGCAAGAAATGGGAATGAATTTCAAACACCCTAGCACCGTCACTCGGCCGCAAACATTAAGATACTTGGTTTTTAAATTCTAGTAAATCCAAAACTCGTCTGAAATTCATGAAACTTGGCATGCTATCATGGAGCGGCATCAACATGCCAGGGTAAAAAATTTGTCCCATTTGGGGCAGGTTTTGGTATAAGTTTCTCACAACAAGCGTGATGGTTTTGGTAGGGAACGTGCCACCTTTGAGGATGAAACGATATCCGTTGCCTCTTATTGCTTTCAAAATATTTCCAGTGTCAACATAGAACAACAGGAGTGTTGTGTTTAATTTTGGATTTTTTCGGTGTTCGTTTGGACATTTTTATACTTTAACTGGGTTTTCGAGGCATTTTATGTGCATAATTCAAATTTGAACTACATGCACATGCTCAAGTGCATATAAATTGGTTGAAAAATCAAATTTGTGTCCTTGGGTGCATGCTTATGTCCCATGCAAGAAATGGGAATGAATTTCAAACACACTGCCACCGTCACTCGGCTGCAAACATTGATATACCTGGTTTTTCAATTATAGTAAATCCAAAACTTGTCTGAAATTTATGAAACTTTGCATGCTATCATGGAGCAGCATCAACATGCCGTGGTAAAAATTTTGTCCCATTTGGGGCAGGTTTGGGTAGAAGCTTCTCAAGAACCAGAGCTTCTCACAACAAGCGTGATGGTTTCGGTAGGGAACTTGCCACCTTTGGGGACAAAACGATATCCGTTGCCTCTTATTGCTTTAAAAAATCCAGTGTCAACATAGATCAACAGGAGAGTTGTGTTTAATTTTGGAATTTTTCGGGGTTCGTTTGGACATTTTTATGCATTAACTGGGTTTTTCCAGGCGTTTTATGTGCATAACTCAAATTTGACCTACGTGCACATGCTCCAGTGTATATAAATTGGTTGAAAAATCAAATTTGTGTTCTTGGGTGCATGATTATGTCCCATGCAATAAGTGGGAATGAATTTCAAAGACCCTGGCACCGTCACTCGGCCGCAAACATTGAGCTACTTGGTTTTAAATTCTAGTAAATCCAAAACTCGTCTGAAATTCGTGAAACTCGGCATGCTATAATGGAGCGGCATCAACATGTCGTGGTAAAATTTTTGTCCCAATTGGGGCAGGTTTGGGTATAAGCTTCTCACAAACGAGAGCCTCTCACAACAAGCGTGATGGTTTCGGTAGGGAACGTGCCACCTTTGAGGACAAAATGATATCTTTTGCCTCTGATTGCTTTCAAAAAAGTTCTAGTGTCGACATAGAACAATAGGAGTGTTGTGTTTAATTTTGGAATTTTTTGGGGTTCGTTTGGACATTTTTATACATTAACTTGGTTTTGTAGGAATTTATGAAACTTTGCACGCTATCATGGAGCGGCATCAACATGTCATGGTAAAAAATTTGTCCCATTTTGGGGCAAGTGTGGGTATAAGCTTCTCACAAACCAGAGCTTCTCACAACAAGCGTGATGGTTTCGGTAGGGAACTTGCCACATTTGGGGACGAAACGATATCCGTTGCCTCTTATTGCTTTAAAAAAATTCCAGTGGCTACATAGAATAAGAGGAGTTTTGTGTTTAATTTTGGAATTTTTTGAGGTTCGGTTGGACATTTTTATACATTAACTGGGTTTTCCAGTAATTTTATGTGCATAATTCAAATTTGAACTACGTGCACATGCTCTAGTGCATATAAATTGGTTGAAAAATCAAATTTGTGTCCTTGGGTGCATGCTTAGGTCCCATGCAAGAAATGGGAATGAATTTCAAACACCCTGCACCGTCACTCGGCCGCAAACATTGAGATACTGGTTTTTAAATTCTAGTAAATCCAAAACTCGTCTAAAATTCATGAAACTTGGCATGCTATTCATGGAGCGGCATCAACATGCCGTGGTAAAAATTTTGTCCCATTTGGGGCAGGTTTGGGTATAAGCTTCTCACAAACCAGAGCTTCTCACAACAAGCGTGATGGTTTCGGTAGGGAACGTGCCACCTTTGGGGACAAACGATATCCGTTGCCTCTTATTGCTTTCAAAAATTTCTAGTGTCAACATAGAACAACAGGAGTGTTGTGTTTAATTTTGGAATTTTTCGGGGTTCGTTTGGACATTTTTATACATTAACTTGGGTTTTCAGGCATTTCAGGTGCATAATTCAAATTTGAACTACATGCACATGCTCCAGTGCATATAAACTAGTTGAAAAATCAAATATGTGTCCTTGGTGGCATGCTTAGGTCCCATGCAAGAAATGCGAATGAATTTCAAACACCCTGCCACCGTCACTCGGCCGCAAACATTGAGATACCTGGTTTTTAAATTCTAGTAAATCCAAAACTCGTGTTAAATTCATGAAACTTGGCATGCTATCATGGAGCGGCATCAACATGTCGTGGTAAAAATTTTGTCCCATTTGGGGCAGGTTGGGTATAAGCTTCTCACAAACCAGAGCTTCTCACCAACAAGCGTGATGGTTTCGGTAGGGAACGTGCCACCTTTGGGGATGAAACGATATCTTTGCCTCTTATTGCTTTCAAAAAATTCTAGTGTCAACATAGAACAACAGGAGTGTTGTGTTTAATTTTGGAATTTTTCGGGGTTCGTTTGGACATTTTTATACATTAACTTGGTTTTCTAGGCATTTTAGGTGCGTAACTCAATTTGAACTACATGCACATGCTCCAGTGCATATAAACTAGTTGAAAAATCAAATATGTGTCCTCGGTTGCATACTTTGGTCCCATGCAAGAAATGGGAATGAATTTCAAACACCCTGCCACCGTCACTCCGCCGCAAACATTGAATACCTTGTTTTTAAATTCTAGTATATCCAAAACTCATCTGACATTCATGAAACTTGGCATGCTATCATGGAGCGGCATCAACATGTCATGGTAAAAAATTTGTCCCATTTGGGGCAGGTGTGGGTATAAGCTTCTCACAAACCAGAGCTTCTCACAACAAGCGTGATGGTTTCGGTAGGGAACTTGCCACCTTTGGGGACGAAACGATATCCGTTGCCTCTTATTGCTTTAAAAAAATTCCAGTGGCTACATAGAATAAGAGGAGTTTTGTGTTTAATTTTGGAATTTTTTGAGGTTCGTTTGGACATTTTTATACATTAACTGGGTTTTCTAGGAATTTTATGTGCATAATTCAAATTTGAACTACGTGCACATGCTCTAGTGCATATAAATTGGTTGAAAAATCAAATTTGTGTCCTTGGGTGCATGCTTATGTCCCATGCAAGAAATGGGAATGAATTTCAAACACCCTGCCACCGTCACTCGGCCGCAAACATTGAGATACTGGTTTTTAATTCTAGTAAATCCAAAACTCGTCCAAAATTCATGAAACTTGGCATGCTATCATGGAGCGGCATCAACATGCCGTGGTAAAAATTTTGTCCCATTTGGGGCAGGTTTGGGTATAAGCTTCTCACAAACCAGAGCTTCTCACAACAAGCGTGATGGTTTCGGTAGGGAACGTGCCACCTTTGGGGACGAAACGATATCTTTGCCTCTTATTGCTTTCAAAAATTTCTAGTGTCAACATAGAACAACAGGAGTGTTGTGTTTAATTTTGGAATTTTTCGGGGTTCGTTTGGACATTTTTATACATTAACTGGGTTTTCTAGGCATTTAGTGCGATAATTCAATTTTGAACTACATGCACATGCTCCATTGCATATAAACTAGTTGAAAAATCAAATATGTGTCCTTGGTGGCATCCTTAGGTCCCATGCAAGAAATGCGAATGAATTTCAAACACCCTGCCACCGTCACTCGGCCGTAAACATTAAGATACCTGGTGTTTAAATTCTAGTAAATTCAAAACTCGTGTTAAATTCATGAAACTTGGCATGCTATCAAGGAGCGGCATCAACATGTCGTGGTAAAAAAAATTCTCCAATTTGAGGCAGGTGTGGGTATAAGCTTCTCACAAACCAGAGCTTCTCACCACAAGCGTGATGGTTTCGGTAGGGAACGTGCCACCTTTGAGGATGAAACGATATCTTTTGCCTCTTATTGCTTTCAAAAAAATTCTAGTGTCAACATAGAACAACAGGCGTGTTGTGTTTAATTTTGGGATTTTTCGGGGTTCGTTTGGACATTTTTATACATTAACTTGGTTTTGTAGGCATTTTAGGTGCGTAACTCAATTTTAAACTACATGCACATGCTCCAGTGCATATAAACTAGTTGAAAAATCAAATATGTGTCCTCGGTTGCATACTTTGGTCCCATGCAAGAAATGGGAATGAATTTCAAACACCCTGCCACCGTCACTCCGCCGCAAACATTGAATACCTTGTTTTTAAATTCTAGTATATCCAAAACTCATCTGACATTCATGAAACTTGGCATGCTATCATGGAGCGGCATCAACATGTCATGGTAAAAAATTTGTCCCATTTGGGGCAGGTGTGGGTATAAGCTTCTCACAAACCAGAGCTTCTCACAACAAGCGTGATGGTTTCGGTAGGGAACTTGCCACCTTTGGGGACGAAACGATATCCGTTGCCTCTTATTGCTTTAAAAAAATTCCAGTGGCTACATAGAATAAGAGGAGTTTTGTGTTTAATTTTGGAATTTTTTGAGGTTCGTTTGGACATTTTTATACATTAACTGGGTTTTCTAGGAATTTTATGTGCATAATTCAAATTTGAACTACGTGCACATGCTCTAGTGCATATAGATTGGTTGAAAAATCAAATTTGTGTCCTTGGGTGCATGCTTATGTCCCATGCAAGAAATGAGAATGAATTTCAAACACCCGGCACCGTCACACGGCCGCAAACATTGTGCTACTAGTTTTTAATTCTAGTAAATCCAAAACTCATCCAAAATTCTTGAAACTCGGCATGGTATTATGGCGTGGCATCAACATGCCGTGGTAAAAAATTTGTCCCATTTGGGGCAGGTTTGGGTATAAGCTACTCACAAACAAGAGCTTCTCACAACAAGCGTGATGGTTTCGGTAGGGAACGTGCCACCTTTGGGGACAAAACGATATCTTTTGCCTCTGATTGCTTTCAAAAAATTTCTAGTGTCAACAAGAACAACAGGAGTGTTGTGTTTAATTTTGGAATTTTTCGGGGTTCATTTGGACATTTTTATACATTAACTTGCTTTTGTAGGCATTTCAGGTGCGTAATTCAATTTTGAACTACATGCACATGCTCCATTGCATATAAACTAGTTGAAAAATCAAATATGTGTCCTTGGTGGCATCCTTAGGTCCCATGCAAGAAATGCGAATGAATTTCAAACACCCTGCCACCGTCACTCGGCCGCAAACATTGAGATACTTGGTTTTTAAATTCTAGTAAATCCAAAACTCGTCTAAATTCATGAAACTTGGCATGCTATCATGGAGCGGCATCAACATGCCGTGGTAAAATTTTGTCCCAATTTGGGGCAGGTTTGGGTATAAGCTTCTCACAAACCAGAGCTTCTCACAACAAGCGTGATGGTTTCGGTAGGGAACGTGCCACCTTTGAGGACGAAACGATATCCGTTGCCTCTTATTGCTTTCAAAAAATTTCTAGTGTCAACATAGAACAACAGGAGTGTTGTGTTTAATTTTGGAATTTTTCGGGGTTCGTTTGGACATTTTTATACATTAACTTGGTTTTCTAGGCATTTTAGGTGCATAATTCAAATTTGAACTACATGCACATGCTCCAGTGCATATAAACTGGTTGAAAAATCAAATATGTGTCCTCGGTTGCATACTTTGGTCCCATGCAAGAAATGGGAATGAATTTCAAACACCCTGCCACCGTCACTCCGCCGCAAACATTGAATACCTGGTTTTTAAATTCTAGTAAATCCAAAACTCATCTGACATTCATGAAACTTGGCATGCTATCATGGAGCGGCATCAACATGTCATGGTAAAAATTTTGTCCCATTTGGGGCAGGTTTGGGTATAAGCTTCTCACAAACCAGAGCTTCTCACAACAAGCGTGATGGTTTCGGTAGGGAACTTGCCACCTTTGGGGACGAAACGATATCCGTTGCCTCTTATTGCTTTAAAAAATTCCAGTGGCAACATAGAATAACAGGAGTTTTGTGTTTAATTTCGGAATTTTTGAGGTTCGTTTGGACATTTTTATACATTAACTGGGTTTTCTAGGAATTTTATGTGCATAATTCAAATTTGAACTACGTGCACATGCTCCAGTGCATATAAATTGGTTGAAAAATCAAATATGTGTCCTTGGTTGCATGCTTAGGTCCCATGCAAGAAATGGGAATGAATTTCAAACACCCTGCCACCGTCACTCGGCCGCAAACATTGAGATACCTGGTTTTTAAATTCTAGTAAATCCAAAACTCGTCTGAAATTCATGAAACTTGGCATGCTATCATGGAGCGGCATCAACATGCCGTGGTAAAATTTTTGTCCCATTTGGGGCAGGTTTGGGTATAAGCTTCTCACAAACCAGAGCTTCTCACAACAAGCGTGATGGTTTCGGTAGGGAACGTGCCACCTTTGGGGACGAAACGATATCCGTTGCCTCTTATTGCTTTCAAAAAATTTCTAGTGTCAACATAGAACAACAGGAGTGTTGTGTTTAATTTTGGAATTTTTCGGGGTTCGTTTGGACATTTTTATACATTAACTTGGTTTTCTAGGCATTTTATGTGCATAATTCAAATTTGAACTACATGCACATGCTCCAGTGCATATAAACTAGTTGAAAAATCAAATATGTGTCCTTGGTGGCATGCTTAGGTCCCATGCAAGAAATGGGAATGAATTTCAAACACCCTGCCACCGTCACTCGGCCGCAAACATTGAGATACCTGGTGTTTAAATTCTAGTAAATCAAAACTCGTGTTAAATTCATGAAACTTGGCATGCTATCATGGAGCGGCATCAACATGTCGTGGTAAAAATTTGTCCCAATTTGAGGCAGGTGTGGGTATAAGCTTCTCACAAACCAGAGCTTCTCACAACAAGCGTGATGGTTTCGGTAGGGAACGTGCCACCTTTGGGGACGAAACGATATCCTTTGCCTCTTATTGCTTTCAAAAAATTCTAGTGTCAACATAGAACAACAGGAGTGTTGTGTTTAATTTTGGGATTTTTCGGGGTTCGTTTGGACATTTTTATACATTAACTTGGTTTTGTAGGCATTTTAGGTGCGTAATTCAATTTGAACTACATGCACATGCTCCAGTGCATATAAACTGGTTGAAAAATCAAATATGTGTCCTTGGTTGCATGCTTAGGTCCCATGCAAGAAATGGGAATGAATTTCAAACACCCTGCCACCGTCACTCCGCCGCAAACATTGAGATACCTGGTTTTTAAATTCTAGTAAATCCAAAACTCATCTGAAATTCATGAAACTTGGCATGCTATCATGGAGCGGCATCAACATGCCATGGTAAAAATTTTGTCCCATTTGGGGCAGGTTTGGGTATAAGCTTCTCACAAACCAGAGCTTCTCACAACAAGCGTGATGGTTTCGGTAGGGAACGTGCCACCTTTGGGGACGAAACGATATCCGTTGCCTCTTATTGCTTTCAAAAAATTCCAGTGTCAACATAGAACAACAGGAGTGTTGTGTTTAATTTTGGAATTTTTCGGGGTTCGTTTGGACATTTTTATACATTAACTGGGTTTTCTAGGCATTTTATGTGCATAATTCAAATTTGAACTACGTGCACATGCTCCAGTGCATATAAATTGGTTGAAAAATCAAATATGTGTCCTTGGTTGCATGCTTAGGTCCCATGCAAGAAATGGGAATGAATGTCAAACACCCTGCCACCGTCACTCGGCCGCAAACATTGAGATACCTGGTTTTTAAATTCTAGTAAATCCAAAACTCGTCTAAAATTCATGAAACTTGGCATGCTATCATGGAGCGGCATCAACATGCCGTGGTAAATTTTTGTCCCATTTGGGCAGGTTTGGGTATAAGCTTCTCACAAACCAGAGCTTCTCACAACAAGCGTGATGGTTTCGGTAGGGAACGTGCCACCTTTGGGGACGAAACGATATCCGTTGCCTCTTATTGCTTTCAAAAATTTCTAGTGTCAACATAGAACAACAGGAGTGTTGTGTTAATTTTGGAATTTTTCGGGGTTCGTTTGGACATTTTTATACATTAACTGGGTTTTCTAGGCATTTTATGTGCATAATTCAAATTTGAACTACATGCACATGCTCCAGTGCATATAAACTGGTTGAAAAATCAAATATGTGTCCTTGGTTGCATGCTTAGGTCCCATGCAAGAAATGGGAATGAATTTCAAACACCCTGCTACCGTCACTCGGCGCAAACATTGAGATACCTGGTTTTTAAATTCTTGTAAATCAAAAACTCGTCTAAATTCATGAAACTTGGCATGCTATCATGGAGCGGCATCAACATGTCGTGGTAAAAATTTGTCCCAATTTGGGGCAGGTTTGGGTATAAGCTTCTCACAAACCAGAGCTTCTCACAACAAGCGTGATGGTTTCGGTAGGGAACGTGCCACCTTTGAGGACGAAACGATATCGTTTGCCTCTTATTGCTTTCAAAAAATTCTAGTGTCAACATAGAACAACAGGAGTGTTGTGTTAATTTTGGAATTTTTCGGGGTTCGTTTGGACATTTTTATACATTAACTTGGTTTTCTAGGCATTTTATGTCGCATAACTCAATTTGAACTACATGCACATGCTCCAGTGCATATAAACTAGTTGAAAAATCAAATATGTGTCCTCGGTTGCATGCTTAGGTCCCATGAAAGAAATGGGAATGAATTTCAAACACCCTGCCACCGTCACTCGGCCGCAAACATTGAGATGCCTGGTTTTTAAATTCTAGTAAATTCAAAACTCTTCTGAAATTCATGAAACTTGGCATGCTATCATGGAGCGGCATCAACATGCCGTGGTAAATGTTTTGTCCCATTTGGGGCAGATTTGGGACGAAGCTTCTCACAAACCAGAGCTTCTCACAACAAGCATGATGGTTTTGGTAGGGAACGTGCCACATTTGGGGACGAAACGATATCTGTTGCCGCTTATTAATTTCAAAAATATTCCAGTGTCTACATAGAACAACAGGAGTGTTGTGTTTAATTTTGTAATTTTTTGGGGTTCCTTTGGACATTTTTATACATTAACTGGGTTTTCCAGGCATTTTATGTGCATAATTCAAATTTGAACTATATGCACATGCTCAAGTGCATACAAATTGGTTGAAAAATCAAATCTGTGTCATTGGTTGCATGCTTAGGTCCCGTGCAAGAAATGGGAATGAATTTCAAACACCCTGCCACCGTCACTCGGCCGCAAACATTGAGATACCTGGTTTTTAAATTCTAGTAAATCCAAAACTCGTCTGAAATTCATGAAACTTGGCATGCTATCATGGAGCGGCATCAACATGCCGTGGTAAATTTTTGTCCCATTTGGGGCAGGTTTGGGTATAAGCTTCTCACAAACCAGAGCTTCTCACAACAAGCGTGATGGTTTCGGTAGGGAACGTGCCACCTTTGGGGACGAAACGATATCCGTTGCCTCTTATTGCTTTCAAAAATTTCTAGTGTCAACATAGAACAACAGGAGTGTTGTGTTAAATTTTGGAATTTTTCGGGGTTCGTTGACATTTTATACATTAACTGGGTTTTCCAGGCATTTTATGTGCATAATTCAAATTTGAACTACATGCACATGCTCCAGTGCATATAAATTGGTTGAAAAATCAAATATGTGTCCTTGGTTGCATGCTTAGGTCCCATGCAAGAAATGGGAATGAATTTCAAACACCCTGCCACCGTCACTCGGCCGCAAACATTGAGATACCTGGTTTTTAAATTCTAGTAAATCCAAAACTCGTCTGAAATTCATGAAACTTGGCATGCTATCATGGAGCGGCATCAACATGCCGTGGTAAATTTTTGTCCCATTTGGGGCAGGTTTGGGTATAAGCTTCTCACAAACCAGAGCTTCTCACAACAAGCGTGATGGTTTCGGTAGGGAACGTGCCACCTTTGGGGACGAAATGATATCCGTTGCCTCTTATTGCTTTCAAAAAATTTCTAGTGTCAACATAGAACAACAGGAGTGTTGTGTTTAATTTTGGAATTTTTCGGGGTTCGTTTGGACATTTTTATACATTAACTGGTTTTCTAGGCATTTTATGTGCATAATTCAAATTTGAACTACATGCACATGCTCTAGTGCATATAAACTGGTTGAAAAATCAAATATGTGTCCTTGGTTGCATGCTTAGGTCCCATGCAAGAAATGGGAATGAATTTCAAACACCCTGCCACCGTCACTCGGCCGCAAACATTGAGATACCTGGTTTTTAAATTCTAGTAAATCCAAAACTCGTCTGAAATTCATGAAACTTGGCATCCTATCATGGAGCGACATCAACATGGCGTGGTAAAATCTTTGTTTCATTTTGGGGTAGGTTTGGGTATAAGCTTCTCACAAACCAGAGCTTCTCACAACAAGCGTGATGGTTTCGGTAGGGAACGTGCCACCTTTGGGGACGAAACGATATCCGTTGCCTCTTATTGCTTTCAAAAAAATTCTAGTGTCAACATAGAACAACAGGAGTGTTGTGTTTAATTTTGGAATTTTTTGGGGTTCGTTTGGACATTTTTATACATTAACTTGGTTTTCTAGGCATTTATGTGCATAATTCAAATTTGAACTACATGCACATGCTCCAGTGCATATAAACTGGTTGAAAAATCAAATATGTGTCCTTGGTTGCATGCTTAGGTCCCATGCAAGAAATGGGAATGAATTTCAAACACCCTGCCACCGTCACTCGGCCGCAAACATTGAGATACCTGGTTTTTAAATTCTAGTAAATCCAAAACTCGTCTGAAATTCATGAAACTTGGCATGCTATCATGGAGCGGCATCAACATGCCGTGGTAAATTTTTGTCCCATTTGGGGCAGGTTTGGGTATAAGCTTCTCACAAACCAGAGCTTCTCACAACAAGCGTGATGGTTTCGGTAGGGAACGTGCCACCTTTGGGGACGAAACGATATCCGTTGCCTCTTATTGCTTTCAAAAAATTCTAGTGTCAACATAGAACAACAGGAGTGTTGTGTTTAATTTTGGAATTTTTCGGGGTTCGTTTGGACATTTTTATACATTAACTGGGTTTTCTAGGCATTTTATGTGCATAATTCAAATTTGAACTACATGCACATGCTCAAGTGCATATAAACTGGTTGAAAAATCAAATATGTGTCCTTGGTTGCATGCTTAGGTCCCATGCAAGAAATGGGAATGAATTTCAAACACCCTGCCACCGTCACTCGGCCGCAAACATTGAGATACCTGGTTTTTAAATTCTAGTAAATCCAAAACTCGTCTGAAATTCATGAAACTTGGCATGCTATCATGGAGCGGCATCAACATGCCGTGGTAAATTTTTGTCCCATTTGGGGCAGGTTTGGGTATAAGCTTCTCACAAACCAGAGCTTCTCACAACAAGCGTGATGGTTTCGGTAGGGAACGTGCCACCTTTGGGGACGAAACGATATCCGTTGCCTCTTATTGCTTTCAAAATTTCTAGTGTCAACATAGAACAACAGGAGTGTTGTGTTTAATTTTGGAATTTTTCGGGGTTCGTTGGACATTTTTATACATTAACTTGGTTTTCTAGGCATTTTATGTGCATAATTCAAATTTGAACTACATGCACATGCTCCAGTGCATATAAATTGGTTGAAAAATCAAATATGTGTCCTTGGTTGCATGCTTAGGTCCCATGCAAGAAATGGGAATGAATTTCAAACACCCTGCCACCGTCACTCGGCCGCAAACATTGAGATACTGGTTTTTAAATTCTAGTAAATCCAAAACTCGTCTGAAATTCATGAAACTTGGCATGCTATCATGGAGCGGCATCAACATGCCGTGGTAAAATTTTTGTCCCATTTGGGGCAGGTTTGGGTATAAGCGTCTCACAAACCAGAGCTTCTCACCACAAGCGTGATGGTTTCGTTAGGCAACGTGCCACCTTTGGGGACGAAACGATATCCGTTGCCTCTTATCGCTTTCAAAAAATTTCTAGTGTCAACATAGAACAACAGGAGTGTTGTGTTTAATTTTGGAATTTTTCGGGGTTCGTTTGGACATTTTTATACATTAACTTGGTTTTCTAGGCATTTTATGTGCATAATTCAAATTTGAACTACATGCACATGCTCCAGTGCATATAAACTGGTTGAAAAATCAAATATGTGTCCTTGGTTGCATGCTTAGGTCCCATGCAAGAAATGGGAATGAATTTCAAACACCCTGCCACCGTCACTCGGCCGCAAACATTGAGATACCTGGTTTTTAAATTCTAGTAAATCCAAAACTCGTCTGAAATTCATGAAACCTGACATGCTATCATGGAGCGGCATCAACATGCCGTGGTAAATTTTTGTCCCATTTGGGGCAGGTTTGGGTATAAGCTTCTCACAAACCAGAGCTTCTCACAACAAGCGTGATGGTTTCGGTAGGGAACGTGCCACCTTTGGGGACGAAACGATATCCGTTGCCTCTTATTGCTTTCAAAAAATTTCTAGTGTCAACATAGAACAACAGGAGTGTTGTGTTTAATTTTGGAATTTTTCGGGGTTCGTTTGGACATTTTTATACATTAACTTGGTTTTCTAGGCATTTATGTGCATAATTCAAATTTGAACTACATGCACATGCTCCAGTGCATATAAACTGGTTGAAAAATCAAATATGTGTCCTTGGTTGCATGCTTAGGTCCCATGCAAGAAATGGGAATGAATGTCAAACACCCTGCCACCGTCACTCGGCCGCAAACATTGAGATACCTGGTTTTTAAATTCTAGTAAATCCAAAACTTGTCTGAAATTCATGAAACTTGGCATGCTATCATGGAGCGGCATCAACATGCCGTGGTAAATTTTTGTCCCATTGGGGCAGGTTTGGGTATAAGCTTCTCACAAACCAGAGCTTCTCACAACAAGCGTGATGGTTTCGGTAGGGAACGTGCCACCTTTGGGGACGAAACGATATCCGTTGCCTCTTATTGCTTTCAAAAAATTTCTAGTGTCAACATAGAACAACAGGAGTGTTGTGTTAAATTTTGGAATTTTTCGGGGTTCGTTTGGACATTTTTATACATTAACTTGGTTTTCTAGGCATTTTATGTGCATAATTCAAATTTGAACTACATGCACATGCTCCAGTGCATATAAATTGGTTGAAAAATCAAATATGTGTCCTTGGTTGCATGCTTAGGTCCCATGCAAGAAATGGGAATGAATGTCAAACACCCTGCCACCGTCACTGGGCCGCAAACATTGAGATACCTGGTTTTTAAATTCTAGTAAATCCAAAACTCGTCTGAAATTCATGAAACTTGGCATGCTATCATGGAGCGGCATCAACATGCCGTGGTAAAATTTTTGTCCCATTTGGGGTAGGTTTGGGTATAAGCTTCTCACAAACCAGAGCTTCTCACAACAAGCGTGATGGTTTCGGTAGGGAACGTGCCACCTTTGGGACGAAACGATATCCGTTGCCTCTTATTGCTTTCAAAAATTTCCAGTGTCAACATAGAACAACAGGAGTGTTGTGTTTAATTTTGGAATTTTTCGGGGTTCGTTGGACATTTTTATACATTAACTTGGTTTTCTAGGCATTTTAGTGCATAATTCAAATTTGAACTACATGCACATGCTCCAGTGCATATAAATAGTTGAAAAATCAAATATGTGTCCTTGGTTGCATGCTTAGGTCCCATGCAAGAAATGGGAATGAATTTCAAACACCCTGCCACCGTCACTCGGCCGCAAACATTGAGATACCTGGTTTTTAAATTCTAGTAAATCCAAAACTCGTCTGAAATTCATGAAACTTGGCATGCTATCATGGAGCGGCATCAACATGCCGTGGTAAAATTTTTGTCCCATTTGGGGCAGGTTTGGGTATAAGCTTCTCACAAACCAGAGCTTCTCACAACAAGCGTGATGGTTTCGGTAGGGAACGTGCCACCTTTGGGCACGAAACGATATCCGTTGCCTCTTATTGCTTTCAAAAAATTTCTAGTGTCAACATAGAACAACAGGAGTGTTGTGTTTAATTTTGGAATTTTTCGGGGTTCGTTTGGACATTTTTATACATTAACTTGGTTTTCTAGGCATTTTATGTGCATAATTCAAATTTGAACTACATGCACATGCTCTAGTGCATATAAACTGGTTGAAAATCAAATATGTGTCCTTGGTTGCATGCTTAGGTCCCATGCAAGAAATGGGAATGAATTTCAAACACCCTGCCACCGTCACTCGGCCGCAAACATTGAGATACCTGGTTTTTAAATTCTAGTAAATCCAAAACTCGTCTGAAATTCATGAAACTTGGCATGCTATCATGGAGTGGCATCAACATGCCGTGGTAAAATTTTTGTCCCATTTGGGGCAGGTTTGGGTATAAGCTTCTCACAAACCAGAGCTTCTCACAACAAGCGTGATGGTTTCGGTAGGGAACGTGCCACCTTTGGGGACGAAACGATATCCGTTGCCTCTTATTGCTTTCAAAAAATTCTAGTGTCAACATAGAACAACAGGAGTGTTGTGTTTAATTTTGGAATTTTTCGGGGTTCGTTTGGACATTTTTATACATTAACTGGTTTTCTAGGCATTTTATGTGCATAATTCAAATTTGAACTACATGCACATGCTCCAGTGCATATAAACTTGGTTGAAAAATCAAATATGTGTCCTTGGTTGCATGCTTAGGTCCCATGCAAGAAATGGGAATGAATTTCAAACACCCTGCCACCGTCACTCGGCCGCAAACATTGAGATACCTGGTTTTAAATTCTAGTAAATCCAAAACTCATCTAAAATTCATGAAACTTGGCATGCTATCATGGAGCGGCATCAACATGCCGTGGTAAATTTTTGTCCCATTTGGGGCAGGTTTGGGTATAAGCTTCTCACAAACCAGAGCTTCTCACAACAAGCGTGATGGTTTCGGTAGGGAACGTGCCACCTTTGGGGACGAAACGATATCCGTTGCCTCTTATTGCTTTCAAAAAATTTCTAGTGTCAACATAGAACAACAGGAGTGTTGTGTTTAATTTTGGAATTTTTCGGGGTTCGTTTGGACATTTTTATACATTAACTGGGTTTTCTAGGCATTTTATGTGCATAATTCAAATTTGAACTACATGCACATGCTCAGTGCATATAAACTGGTTGAAAAATCAAATCTGTGTCCTTGGTTGCATGCTTAGGTCCCATGCAAGAAATGGGAATGAATTTCAAACACCCTGCCACCGTCACTCGGCCACAAACATTGAGATACCTGGTTTTTAAATTCTAGTAAATCCAAAATTCGTCTGAAATTCATGAAACTTGGCATGCTATCATGGAGCGGCATCAACATGCCGTGGTAAAATTTTTGTCCCATTTGGGGTAGGTTTGGGTATAAGCTTCTCACAAACCAGAGCTTCTCACAACAAGCGTGATGGTTTCGGTAGGGAACGTGCCACCTTTGGGACGAAATGATATTCGTTGCCTCTATTGCTTTCAAAAAATTTCCAGTGTCAACATAGAACAACAGGAGTGTTGTGTTTAATTTTGGATTTTTTCGGGGTTCGTGTGGACATTTTTATACATTAACTTGGTTTTCTAGGCATTTATGTGCATAATTCAAATTGTGAACTACATGCACATGCTCCAGTGCATATAAACTGGTTGAAAAAACAAATATGTGTCCTTGGGTGCATGCTAACGTCCCATGCAAGAAATGGGAATGAATTTCAAACACCCTGCCACGGTCACTCGGCCGCAAACATTGAGATACTTGGTTTTTAAATTCTAGTAAATCCAAAACTCGTCTGAAATTTATGAAACTTTGGCATGCTATCATGGCGCGGCATCAACATGCCGTGGTAAATTTTTGTCCCATTTGGGGCAGGTTTGGGTATAAGCTTCTCACAAACTAGAGCTTCTCACAACAAGCGTGATGGTTTCGGTAGGGAACGTTCCACCTTTGGCCACGAAACGATATGTGTTGCCTCTGATTGCTTTCAAAAAATTTCTAGTGTCAACAAGAACAACAGGAGTGTTGTGTTTAATTTTGGAATTTTTCGGGGTTCATTCGGAAATTTTTATACATTAACTTGCTTTTGTAGGCATTTCAGGAGCGTAATTCAATTTTGAACTACATGCACATGCTCTAGTACATATAAACTAGTTGAGAAATCAAATATGTCTCCTTGGTGGCATGCTTAGGTCCCATCCAAGAAAAGGGAATGAATTTCGAACACCCTGCCACCGTCACTCGGCCACAAACATTGAGATACCTGGTTTTTAAATTCTAGTAAATTCAAAACTCGTCTGAAATTCATGAAACTTGGCATGCTATCATGGAGCGGCATCAACATGCCGTGGTAAAATTTTGTCCCATTTGGGGCAGGTGTGGGTATAAGCTTCTCACAAACCACAACATCTCACAACAAGCGTGATGGTTTCAGTAGGGAACGTGCCACCTTTGAGGACGAAACGATATCCATTGCCTCTTATTTCTTTCAAAAAAAATTCCAGTGTCAACATAGAACAACAGGAGTGTTGTGTTTTATTTTGGAATTTTTTGGGGTTCGTTTGGACATTTTTATATATTAACTTGGTTTTGTAGGCATTTCAGGTCCATAATTAAATTTTGAACTACATGCACCTGCTCCATTGCATATAAACTAGTTGAAAATCAAATCTGTGTCCTTGGGTGCATGCTTAGGTCCCATGGAAGAAATGGGAATGATTTTCAAACACCCTGCCACCGTCACTCAGCCTCAAACATTAAGATACCTGGTTTTAAAATTCTATGAAATCCGAAACTCGTCTGAAATTCATGAAACTTTGCATGCTATCATGGAGCGGCATCAACAAGCCGTGGTAAAATTCGTGTCCCATTTGGGGCAGGTGTGGGTATAAGCTTCTCACAAACCAGAGCTCCTCACAACAAGCATGATGGTTTCGGTAGGGAACGTGCCACCTTTGAGGACGAAACGATATCTTTTGCCTCTAATTGCTTTCAAAAAAAATCTAGTATCAACATAGAACAACAGAAGTGTTGTCTTTAATTTTTGAATTTTTTGGGGTTCGTTTGGACATTTTTATATATTAACTTGGTTTGTAGGCATTTCAGGTGCTTTATTCAATGTTGAACTACATGCACATGCTCAAGTGCATATAAACTAGTTGAAAAATCAAATCCGTGTCCTTGGTTGCATGCTTAGGTCCCATGCAAGAAATGGGAATGAATTTCAAACACCCTGCCACCGTCACTCGACCACAAACATTGAGATACCTGGTTTTTAAATTCTAGTAAATCAAAATTCGTCTGAAATTCAGGAAACTTGGCATGCTATCATGGAGCGGCATCAACATGACGTGGTAAAATTTTTGTCCCATTTGGGGTAGGTTTGGGTATAAGCTTCTCACAAACCAGAGCTTCTCACAAAAGCGTGATGATTTGGTAGGGAACATGCCACCTTTGAGGATGAAATGATATTCGTTGCCTCTAATTGCTTTCAAAAAATTTCCATTGTCAACATAGAACAACATGAGTGTTGTGTTTAATTTTGGATTTTTTCGGGGTTCGTGTGGACATTTTTATTCATTAACTTGGTTTTGTAGGCATTTTCATGTGCATAATTCAATTTGAACTACATGCACATGCTCCAGTGCATATAAACTAGTTGAAAAAACAAATATGTGTCCTTGGGTGCATGCTAAGGTCCCATGCAAGAAATGGGAATGAATTTCAAACACCCTGCCACGGTCACTCGGCCGCAAACATTGAGATACTTGGTTTTTAAATTCTAGTAAATCCAAAACTCGTCTGAAATTCATGAAACTTTGGCATGCTATCATGGCGCGGCATCAACATGCCGTGGTAAAATTTTGTCCCATTTGGGGCAGGTTTGGGTATAAGCTTCTCACAAACTAGAGCTTCTCACAACAAGCGTGATGGTTTCGGTAGGGAACGTTCCACCTTTGGGCACGAAACGATATCCGTTGCCTCTGATTGCTTTCAAAAAATTCTAGTGTCAACAAGAACAACAGGAGTGTTGTGTTTAATTTTGGAATTTTTCGGGGTTCATTCGGACATTTTTATACATTAACTTGGTTTTGTAGGCATTTCAGGTGCGTAATTCAAATTTTGAACTACATGCACATGCTCTAGTACATATAAACTAGTTGAGAAATCAAATATGTCTCCTTGGTCGCATGCTTAGGTCCCATGCAAGAAATGGGAATGAATTTCAAACACCCTGCCACCGTCACTCGGCCACAAACATTGAGATAACTGGTTTTTAAATTCTAGTAAATTCAAAACTCGTCTGAAATTCATGAAACTTGGCATGCTATCATGGAGCGGCATCAACATGCCGTGGTAAAATTTTGTCCCATTTGGGGCAGGTGTGGGTATAAGCTTCTCACAAACCACAACATCTCACAACAAGCGTGATGGTTTCGGTAGGGAACGTGCCACCTTTGAGGACGGAACGATATTCATTGCCTCTTATTTCTTTCAAAAAAATTCTAGTGTCAACATAGAACAACAGGAGTGTTGTGTTTAATTTTGGAATTTTTTGGGGTTCGTTATGACATTTTTATATATTAACTTGGTTTTGTAGGCATTTCAGGTCCATAATTAAATTTTGAACTACATGCACCTGCTCCATTGCATATAAACTAGTTGAAAAATCAAATCTGTGTCCTTGGGTGCATGCTTAGGTCCCATGCAAGAAATTGGAATGATTTTCAAACACCCTGCCACCGTCACTCAGCCTCAAACATTAAGATACCTGGTTTTAAATTCTATGATATCCGAAACTCGTCTGAAAGTCATGAAACTTGGCATGCTATCATGGAGCGGCATCAACAAGCCGTGGTAAAATTCGTGTCCCATTTGGGGCAGGTGTGGGTATAAGCTTCTCACAAACCAGAGTTTCTCACAACAAGCATGATGGTTTCGGTAGGGAACGTGCCACCTTTGGGGACGAAACGATATCTTTGCCTCTTATTGCTTTCAAAAAAATTCTAGTATCAACATAGAACAACAGGAAGTGTTGTCTTTAATTTTTGAATTTTTCGGGGTTCGTTTGGACATTTTTATATATTAACTTGGTTTGTAGGCATTTCAGGTGCTTTATTCAATGTTGAACTACATGCACATGCTCAAGTGCATATAAACTAGTTGAAAAATCAAATCTGTGTCCTTGGTTGCATGCTTAGGTCCCATGCATGAAATGGGAATGAATTTCAAACACCCTGCCACCGTCACTCGACCACAAACATTGAGATACCTGGTTTTTAAATTCTAGTAAATTCAAAATTTGTCTGAAATTTAGGAAACTTGGCATGCTATCATGGAGCGGCATCAACATGACGTGGTAGAAATTTTGTCCCATTTGGTGTAGGTGTGGGTATAAGCTTCTCACAAACCAGAGCTTCTCACAAAAAGCGTGATGATTTTGGTAGGGAACGTGCCACCTTTGAGGATGAAATGATATTCGTTGCCTCTAATTGCTTTCAAAAAAATTCCATTGTCAACATAGAACAACATGAGTGTTGTGTTTAATTTTGGATTTTTTCGGGGTTCGTGTGGACATTTTTATTCATTAACTTGGTTTTGTAGGCATTTCAAGTGCATAATTCAATTGTGAACTACATGCACATGCTCCAGTGCATATAAACTAGTTGAAAAAACAAATATGTGTCCTTGGGTGCATGCTAAGGTCCCATGCAAGAAATGGGAATGAATTTCAAACACCCTGCCACGGTCACTCGGCCGCAAACATTGAGATACTTGGTTTTTAAATTCTAGTAAATCCAAAACTCGTCTGAAATTTATGAAACTTTGCATGCTATCATGGCGCGGCATCAACATGCCGTGGTAAAATTTTTGTCCCATTTGGGGCAGGTTTGGGTATAAGCTTCTCACAAACTAGAGCTTCTCACAACAAGCGTGATGGTTTCGGTAGGGAACGTTCCACCTTTGGCCACGAAACGATATGTGTTGCCTCTGATTGCTTTCAAAAATTTCTAGTGTCAACAAGAACAACAGGAGTGTTGTGTTTAATTTTTGAATTTTTCGGGGTTCATTCGGACATTTTTATACATTAACTTGCTTTTGTAGGCATTTCAGGTGCGTAATTCAATTTTGAACTACATGCACATGCTCTAGTACATATAAACTAGTTGAGAAATCAAATATGTCTCCTTGGTGGCATGCTTAGGTCCCATGCAAGAAATGGGAATGAATTTCAAACACCCTGCCACCGTCACTCGGCCACAAACATTGAGATACCTGGTTTTTAAATTCTAGTAAATTCAAAACTCGTCTGAAATTCATGAAACTTGGCATGTATCATGGAGCGGCATCAACATGCCGTGGTAAAAATTTTGTCCCATTTGGGGCAGGTGTGGGTATAAGCTTCTCACAAACCACAACATCTCACAACAAGCGTGATGGTTTCGGTAGGGAACGTGCCACCTTTGAGGACGAAACGATATCCATTGCCTCTTATTTCTTTCAAAAAAAATTCCAGTGTCAACATAGAACAACAGGAGTGTTGTGTTTTATCTTGGAATTTTTTGGGGTTCGTTTGGACATTTTTATATATTAACTTGGTTTTGTAGGCATTTCAGGTCCATAATTAAATTTTGAACTACATGCACCTGCTCCATTGCATATAAACTAGTTGAAAAATCAAATCTGTGTCCTTGGGTGCATGCTTAGGTCCCATGCAAGAAATGGGAATGATTTTCAAACACCCTTCCACCGTCACTCAGCCTCAAACATTAAGATACCTGGTTTTAAAATTCTATGAAATCCGAAACTCGTCTGAAATTCATGAAACTTTGCATGCTATCATGGAGCGGCATCAACAAGCCGTGGTAAAATTCGTGTCCCATTTGGGGCAGGTGTGGGTATAAGCTTCTCACAAACCAGAGCTCCTCACAACAAGCATGATGGTTTCAGTAGGGAACGTGCCACCTTTGAGGACGAAACGATATCTTTTGCCTCTGATTGCTTTCAAAAAAAATCTAGTATCAACATAGAACAACAGAAGTGTTGTCTTTAATTTTTGAATTTTTTGGGGTTCGTTTGGACATTTTTATATATTAACTTGGTTTGTAGGCATTTCAGGTGCGTAATTCAATGTTGAACTACATGCACATGCTCAAGTGCATATAAACTAGTTGAAAAATCAAATCTGTGTCCTTGGTTGCATGCTTAGGTCCCATGCACGAAATGGGAATGAATTTCAAACACCCTGCCACCGTCACTCGACCACAAACATTGAGATACCTGGTTTTTAAATTCTAGTAAATTCAAAATTCGTCTGAAATTCAGGAAACTTGGCATGCTATCATGGAGCGGCATCAACATGACGTGGTAAAAATTTTGTCCCATTTGGGGTAGGTGTGGGTATAAGCTTCTCACAAACCAGAGCTTCTCACAAAAAGCGTGATGATTTCGGTAGGGAACGTGCCACCTTTGAGGATGAAATGATATTCGTTGCCTCTAATTGCTTTCAAAAAATTTCCATTGTCAACATAGAACAACATGAGTGTTGTGTTTAATTTTGGATTTTTTCGGGGTTCGTGTGGACATTTTTATTCATTAACTTGGTTTTGTAGGCATTTCAAGTGCATAATTCAATTGTGAACTACATGCACATGCTCCAGTGCATATAAACTAGTTGAAAAAACAAATATGTGTCCTTGGGTGCATGCTAAGGTCCCATGCAAGAAATGGGAATGAATTTCAAACACCCTGCCACGGTCACTCGGCCGCAAACATTGAGATACTTGGTTTTTAAATTCTAGTAAATCCAACTCCCGCCTGAAATTCATGAAACTCTGCATGCTATCATGGAGCGGCATCAACATGCCGTGGTAAAAATTTTGTCCCATTTGGGGCAGGTTTGGGTAGAAGCTTCTCACAAACCAGAGCTTCTCACAACGATCGTGATGGTTTCGGTAGGGAACTTGCCACCTTTAGGGACGAAACGATATCCGTTACCTCTTATTGCTTTAGAAAAATTCCAGTGTCAACATAGAACAACAGGAGTGTTGTCTTCAATTTTGGAACTTCTTGGGGTTCGTTTGGACAATTTTATACATTAACTTTGTTTTCCAGGCATTTTATGTGCATAATTCAAATTTGAACTACGTGCACATGCTCCAATGCATATAAATTGGTTGAAAAATCAAATTTCTGTCCTTGGGTGCATGCTTATGTCCCATGGAAGAAATGAGAATGAATTTCAACCACACTGGTACCGTCACTCGGCCGCAAACATTGAGCTACTTGGTTTTTAAATTCTGGTAAATCCAAAACTCGTCTGAAATTCATGAAACTCGGCATGCTATCATGGTGCGGCATCAACAAGCCGTGGTAAAACTTTTGTCCCATTTGGGGCAGGTTTGGGTATAAGCTTCTCACAAACGAGAGCCTCTCACAAGAAGCGTGATGGTTTCGGTAGGGAACGTGCCACCTTTGAGGACGAAACGATATCTGTTGCCTCTTATTGCTTTTAAAAAATTTCCATTGTCAACATAGAACAACAGGAGTGTTGTATTTAAATTTGGAATTTTTCGGGGTTCTTTATACATTAACTGGGCTTTCCAGGCATTTTATTTGCATAATTCAAATTTGAACTACATGCACATGCTCCAGTGCATATAAATTGGTTGAAAAATCAAATTTGTGTCCTTGGGTGCATGCTTATATCCCATGGAAGAAATGGGAATGAATTTCAAACACCCTGGCACCGTCACTCGGCCGCAAACATTGAGATACTTGGTTTTTAAATTCTAGTACATCCAAAACTCGTCTGGAATTTATGAAACTTTGCATGCTATCATGGAGCGGCATCAACATGCCGTGGTAAAAAATTTGTCCCATTTGGGGCAGGTTTGGGTATAAGCTTCTCACAAACTAGAGCTTCTCACAACAAGCGTGATGGTTTCGGTAGGGAACGTTCCACCTTTGGCCACGAAACGATATGTGTTGCCTCTGATTGCTTTCAAAAAATTTCTAGTGTCAACAAGAACAACAGGAGTGTTGTGTTTAATTTTGGAATTTTTCGGGGTTCGTTTGGACATTTTTATACATTAACTTGCTTTTGTAGGCATTTGAGGTGCGTAATTCAATTTTGAACTACATGCACATGCTCTAGTACATATAAAGTAGTTGAGAAATCAAATATGTCTCCTTGGTTGCATGCTTAGGTCCCATGCAAGAAATGGGAATGAATTTCAAACACCCTGCCACCGTCACTCGGCCACAAACATTGAGATACCTGGTTTTTAAATTCTAGTAAATTCAAAACTCATCTGAAATTCATGAAACTTGGCATGCTATGATGGAGCGGCATCAACATGCCGTGGTAAAATTTTTGTCCCATTTGGGGCAGGTGTGGGTATAAGCTTCTCACAAACCACAACATCTCACAACAAGCGTGATGGTTTCGGTAGGGAACGTGCCACCTTTGAGGACGAAACGATATCCATTGCCTCTTATTTCTTTCAACAAAATTTCCAGTGTCAACATAGAACAACAGGAGTGTTGTGTTTAATTTTGGAATTTTTTGGGGTTCGTTTGGACATTTTTATATATTAACTTGGTTTTGTAGGCATTTCAGGTGCATAATTAAATTTTGAACTACATGCACCTGCTCCATTGCATATAAACTAGTTGAAAAATCAAATCTATGTCCTTGGGTGCATGCTTAGGTCCCATGCAAGAAATGGGAATGATTTTCAAACACCCTGCCACCGTCACTCGGCCTCAAACATTAAGATACCTGGTTTTAAAATTCCAGTAAATCTGAAACTCGTCTGAAATTCATGAAACTTTGCATGCTATCATGTAGCGGCATCAACATGCCATGGTAAAATTTGTGTCCCATTTGGGGTAGGTGTGGGTATAAGCTTCTCACAAACCAGAGCTCCTCACAACAAGCATGATGGTTTCCGTAGGGAACGTGCCACCTTTGAGGACGAAGCGATATCTTTTGCCTCTGATTGCTTTCAACAAAAATCTAGTATCAACATAGAACAACAGAAGTGTTGTGTTTAATTTTTGAATTTTTCGGGGTTCGTTTGGACATTTTTATATATTAACTTAGTTTTGTAGGCATTTCAGGTGCGTAATTCAATTTTGAACTACATGCACATGCTCAAGTGCATATAAACTAGTTGAAAAATCAAATTTGTGTCCTTGGTTGCATGCTTAGGTCCCATGCAAGAAATGGGAATGAATTTCAAACACCCTGCCACCGTCACTCGACCACAAACATTGAGATACCTGGTTTTTAAATTCTAGTAAATTCAAAACTCGGCTGAAATTCAGGAAACTTGGCATGCTATCATGGAGCGGCATCAACATGCCGTGGTAAAAATTTTGTCCCATTTGGGGTAGGTGTGGGTATAAGCTTCTCACAAACCAGAGCTTCTCACAAAAAGCGTGATGATTTTGGTAGGGAACGTGCCACCTTTGAGGATGAAATGATATTCGTTGCCTCTAATTGCTTTCAAAAAATTTCCGTTGTCAACATAGAACAACATGAGTGTTGTGTTTAATTTTGGATTTTTTTCGGGGTTTGTGTGGACATTTTTATTCATTAACTTGGTTTTGTAGGCATTTCAAGTGCATAATTCAATTGTGAACTACATGCACATGCTCCAGTGCATATAAACTAGTTGAAAAATCAAATATGTGTCCTTGGGTGCATGCTAAGGTCCCATGCAAGAAATGGGAATGAATTTCAAACACCCTGCCACGGTCACTCGGCCGCAAACATTGAGATACCTGGTTTTTAAATTCTAGTAAATCCAAGTCCCGGCTGAAATTCATGAAACTTTGCATGCTATCATGGAGCGGCATCAACATGCCGTGGTAAAAATTTTGTCCCATTTGGGGCAGGTTTGGGTAGAAGCTTCTCACAAACCAGAGCTTCTCACAACGATTGTGATGGTTTCGGTAGGGAACTTGCCACCTTTGGGGACGAAACGATATCCGTTACCTCTTATTGCTTTAGAAAAATTCTAGTGTCAACATAGAATAACAGGAGTGTTGTCTTCAATTTTGGAATTTCTTGGGGTTCGTTTGGACAATTTTATACATTAACTTTGTTTTCCGGGCATTTTATGTGCATAATTCAAATTTGAACTACGCGCACATGCTCCAATGCATATAAATTGGTTGAAAAATCAAATTTGTGTCCTTGGGTGCATGCTTATGTCCCATGCAAGAAATGAGAATGAATTTCAACCACCCTGGTACCGTCACTCGGCTGCAAACATTGAGCTACTTGGTTTTTAAATTCTGGTAAATCCAAAACTCGTCTGAAATTCATGAAACTCGGCATGCTATCATGGCGCGGCATCAACATGCCGTGGTAAAAAAATTGTCGCATTTGGGGCAAGTTTGGTTATAAGCTTCTCACAAACCAGAGCTTCTCATAACAAGCGTGATGGTTTCGGTTGGGAACGTGCCACCTTTGGGTACAAAACAATATCTTTTGCCTCTGATTGCTTTGAAAACATTTCTAGTGTCAACATAGAACAACAGGAGTGTTGTGTTTAATTTTGGAAATTTTCAGGGTTCGTTTGGACATTTTTACACATGAACATGGTTTGTAGCCATTTCAGCTGCGTAATTCAATTTTGAACTCCATGCACACGCTCCAGTGCATATAAACTAGTTGAAAAATCAAATATGTGTCCTTGGTTGCATGCTTAGGTCCCATGCAAGAAATGGGAATGAATTTCAAACACCCTGCCACCTTAACTCGGCCGCAAACATTGAGATACATGGTTTTTAAATTCTAGTAAATTCATAACTCGTCTGAAATTCATGAAACTTGGCATGCTATCATGGAGAGGCATCACCATGCCGTGGTAAATTTTTTGTCCCATTTGGGTAGGTGTAGGTATAAGCTTCTCACAAACTAGAGCTTCTCAGAACAAGCGTGATGGTTTCGGTAGGGAACGTGCCACATTTGAGGACGGAATGATATCTTTTGCCTCTGATTGCTTTCCAAAAAATTCTAGTGTCAACATAGAACAACAGAGTGTTGTATTTAATTTTGGAATTTTTTGGGGTTCGTTTGGACATTTTTATACATTAACTTGGTTTTGTAGGCATTTCAGGTGCGTAATTTAATTTTGAACTACATGCACATGCTCCAGTGCATATAAACTAGTTGAAAAATCAAATATATGTCCTTGGTTGCATGCTTAGGTCCCATGCAAGGAATGAGAATGAATTTCAAACACCATGCCACCGTCACTCGGCCGCAAACATTGAGATACCTGGTTTTCAAATTCTAGTAAATTCAAAACACGTTTTAAATTCATGAAACTTGGCATGATATCATGGAGCGGCATCAACATATCGTGGTAAAAAATTTGTCCGATTTGGGGCAGCTTTGGTTATAAGCTTCTCAGAAACCAGAGCTTCTCACAATAAGCGTGATGGTTTCGGTAGGGAACGTGCCACCTTTGGGGACGAAACGATATCCGTTGGTTCTTATTTCTTTCAAAAAAATTCCAGTGTCAACATAGATCAACAGGAGTGTTGTGTTTAATTTTGGAATTTTTGGGGGTCCTTTGGACATTTTCATACATTAACTGGGTTTTCCAGGCATTTTATGTGCATAATTCAAATTTGAACTACATGCACAAGCTCAAGTGCATATAAATTGGTTGAAAAATCAAATTTGTGTCCTTGGGTGCATGCCTATGTCCCATGCAAGAAATGGGAATGAATTTCAAACACCCTGGCACCGTCACTCGGCCGCAAACATTGAGATACTTGGTTTTCAAATTCTTGTAAATCCAAAACTAGTCTGGAATTCATGAAACTTGGCATGCTATCATGGTGCGGCATCAACATGCCGTGGTAAAAAAATTGTCCCATTTGGGGCAGGTTTGGGCATAAGCTTCACACAAACCAGAGCTTCTCAAACCAAGTGTGATGGTTTCGGTAGGGAACGTACCAACTTTGGGGACGAAACGATATCCATTACCTCTTATTGCTTTAAAAATATTCCAGTGTCAACATAGAACAACAGGAGTGGTGTGTTCAATTTTGGAATTTTTCGGGGTTCATTTGGACATTTTTACACATTAACTTTCTTTTCTAGGCATTTTATGTGCATAATTCAAATTTGAACCATGTGCACATGCTCCAGTGCATATAAATTGGTTGAAAAATCAAATTTGTGTCCTTGGGAGCATGGTTATGTCCCATGCAAGAAATGAGTATGAATTTCAAACACGCTGGCACCGTCACTCGGCCGCAAACATTGAGCTACCTGGTTTTTAAATTCTAGTAAATCTAAAACTCGTCTAAAATTCACGAAACTCGGCATGCTATCATGGCGCGGCATCAACATGCCGTGGTAAAAAATTTGTCCCATTTGGGGCAAGTTTGGGTATAAGCTTCTCACAAACCAGAGCTTCTCACAACAAGCGTGATGGTTTCGGTAGGGAACGTGCCACCTTTGGGGACAAAACAATATCTTTTGCCTCTGATTGCTTTCAAAAAAATTCTAGTGTCAAGATAGAACAACAGGAGTTTTGTGTTTAATTTTGGAATTTTTCGGGGTTCGTTTGGACACTTTAATACATTAACTTGGTTTTGTAGCCATTTCAGTTGCGTAATTAAATCTTGAACTACATGCACATGCTCTAGTGGATATTAACTAGTTGAAAAATCAATTGTGTGTCCTTCGTTGCATGCTTAGGTCCCATGCAAGAAATGGGAATGAATTTCAAACACCCTGCCACCATAACTCGGCCGTAAACATTGAGATACCTGGTTTTTAAACTTTAGTAAATTCAAAACTCGTCTGAAATTCATGAAACTTGGCATGCTATCATGGAGAGGCATCAACATGTCGTGGTAAATTTTTTGTCCCATTTGGGCAGGTGTGGGTATAAGCTTCTCACAAACTAGAGCTTCTCACAACAAGCGTGATGGTTTCGGTGGGGAACGTGCCACCTTTGAGGACGAAACGATATCTTTTGCATCTTATTGCTTTCCAAAAAGTTCTAGTGTCAACATAGAACAACAGAGTGTTGTATTCAATTTCGGAATTTTTTGGGGTTCGTTTGGACATTTTTATACATTAACTTGGTTTTGTAGGCATTTCAGGTGCGTAATTCAATTTTGAACTACATGCACATGCTCCAGTGCATATAAACTAGTTGAAAAATAAAATTTGTGTCCTTGGTTGCATACTTACGTCCCATGCAAGAAATGGGAATGAATTTCAAACACCATGCCACCGTCACTCGGCCACAAACATTGAGATACCTGGTGTTCAACTTCTAGTAAATTCAAAACTCGTCTGAAATTCATGAAACTTGGCCGCAAACATTTAATTTTGGAATTTTTTGGGGTTCGTTTGGACATTTTTATACATTAACTTGGTTTTGTAGGCATTTCAGGTGCGTAATTCAATTTTGAACTACATGCACATGCTCCAGTGCATATAAACTAGTTGAAAAATAAAATTTGTGTCCTTGGTTGCATACTTACGTCCCATGCAAGAAATGGGAATGAATTTCAAACACCATGCCACCGTCACTCGGCCGCTATCATGGAGCGGCATCAACATGTCGTGGTAAATTTTTTGTCCCATTTGGGGCAGATTTGGGTAGAAGCTTCTCATAAACCAGAGCTTCTCAAAACAAGCATGATGGTTTAGATAGGGAACGTGCCACCTTTGGGGACGAAACGATATCCTTTACCTCTTATTGGTTCCAAAAAAATTCCAGTGTCAACATAGAACAACAGGAGTGTTGTTTTTAATTTTTGAATTTTTTGGGGTTCCGTTGGACATTTTTATACATTGACAGGGTTTTCCAGGCATTTTATGTGCATAATTCAATATTGAAGTACATGCACATGCTCAAGTGCATATAAATTGGTTGAAAATCAAATTTGTGTCCTTGGGTGCATGCTTATGTCCCATGCAAGAAATGGGAATGAATTTCAAACACCCTGGCACCGTCACTCGGCCGCAAACATTGAGATACTTGGTTTTTAATTCTAATAAATCCAAAACTTGTATAAAATTCATGAAACTTGGCATGCTATCATGGTGCGGCATCAGCATGACGTGGTAAAAAATTTGTCCCATTTGGGGCAGGTTTGGGCATAAGCTTCTCACAAACCAGAGCTTCTCAAACCAAGCGTGATGGTTTCGGTAGGGAACGTGCCACCTTTGGGGACGAAACCATATCTGTTGCCTCTGATTGCTTTGAAAAAATTTCTAGTGTCAACATAGAAGAACAGGAGTGTTGTGTTTAGTTTTGGAATTTTTCGGGGTTCGTTTTGACATTTTTATACATTAACTTGGTTTTCTACGCATTTCAGGTTCGTAATTCAATTTTGAACTACATGCACATGCTCCAGTGCATATATACTAGTTGAAAAATCAAATCTGTGTCCTTGGTTGCATGCTTAGGTCCCATGCAAGAAATGGGAATGAATTTCAAACACCCTGCCACCGTCACTCGGCCATAAACATTGAGATACCTGGTTTTTAATTCTAGTAAATTCAGAACTTGGCTGAAATTCATGAAACTTGGCATGCTATCATGGAGAGGCATCAACATGCCGTGGTAAAAATTTTGTCCCATTTGGGGCAGGTGTGGGTATAAACTTCTCACAAACCAGAGCTTCTCACAACAAGCGTGATAGTTTCGGTAGGGAACGTGCCACCTTTGAGGACGAAACGATATCCGTTGCCTCTTATTTCTTTCAAAAAAATTCCTGGGTCAACATAGAACAACAGGAGTGTTGTGTTTAATTTTGGAATTTTTCGTGGTTCGTTATACATTAACTCGGCTTTCGAGGCATTTTATGTGCATAATTCTAATTTGAACTACATGCACATGCTGCAGTGCATATAAGTAGGTTGAAACATCAAATTTGTGTCCTTGGGTGCATGCTTATGTCCCATGGAAGAAATGGGAACGAATTTCAAACAGCCTGGCACCGCCACTCGGCCGCAAACATTGAGATACTTGGTTTTTAAATTCTAGTAAATCCAAAACTCGTCTGAAATTTATGAAACTTGGCAGGCTATCATAGCGCGGCATCAACATGCCATGGTAAAAAATGTGTCCCATTTGGGGCAGGTTTGGGTATAAGCTTCTCACAAACCAGAGCTTCTCACAACAAGCGTGATGGTTTTGGTAGGGAACGTGCCACCTTTGGGCACGAAACGATATCTGTTGCCTCTGATTACTTTCAAAAAAAATTAGTGTCAACATAGAACAATAGGAGTGTTGTGTTTAATTTTGCAATTTTTCAGAGTTCGTTTGGACATTTTTATACATTAACTTGCTTTTGTAGGCATTTCAGGTGCATAATTCAATTTTGAACTACATGCACATGCTCCAGTACATATAAACTAGTTGAAAAATCAAATATGTGTCCTTGGTTGCATGCTTAGGTCCCATTCAAGAAATGGGAATGAATTTCAAACACCCTGGCACTGTCACTTGGCCACAAACATTGAGATACCTGGTTTTTAAATTCTAGTAAATTCAAAACTCGTCTGAAATTCATGAAACTTGGCATGCTATCATGGAGCGGCATCAACATGCCGTGGTAAATTTTTTATCCCATTTGGGGCAGGTGTGGGTATAAGCTTCTCACAAACCACAACTTCTCACAACAAGCGTTATGGTTTCGGTAGGGAACGTGCCACCTTCGAGGACGAAACGATATCCGTTGCCTCTTATTGCTTTCAAAAAAATTCCAGTGTCAACATAGAACAATAGGAGTGTTGTGTTTAATTTTGGAATTTTTCGGGGTTCGTTTGTACATTTTTATACTTTAACTTGGTTTTCTAGGCATTCAAGTGCGTAATTCAATTTTGAACTACATGCACATGCTCCAGTGCATATAAACTAGTTGAAAAATCAAATATGTGTCCTTGGTTGCATGCTTAGGTCCCATGCAAGAAATGGGAATGAATTTCAAACACCATGCCACCGTCACTCGGCCGCAAACATTGAGATACTTGGTTTTCAAATTCTAGTAAAGTCAAAACTTGTCTGAAATTCATGAAACTTGGCATGCTATCATGGAGCGGCATCAACATGTCGTGGTAAAAAATTTGTCCCATTTGGGGCAGATTTGGGTAGAAGCTTCTCACAAACCAGAGCTTCTCACAACAAGCGTGATGGTTTCGGTAGGGAACGTGCCACTTTTCGGGACGAAACGATATCCGTTGCCTGTTATTGCTTTGTTTTTAAATTCCAGTAAATCCAAAACTCGTCTAAAATTCATGAAACTTGGCATGCTATCATGGAGCGGCATCAACATGGCGTGGTAAAATTTTTGTCCCATTTGGGGCAGGTTTGGGTAGATGCTTCTCACAAACCAGAGCTTCTCACAACAAGCGTGATGGTTCCGGTAGGGAACATGCCACCTTTCGGGACGAAACGATAATCCGTTGCCTGTTATTGCTTGGTTTTTAAATTCCAGTAAATCCAAAACTCGTCTGAAATTCATGAAACTTGGCATGCTATCATGGAGCGGCATGAACATGCCGTGGTAAAAAATTTATTCCATTTGGGGCAGGTTTGGGTATAAGTTTCTCACAAACCATAGCTTCTCACAACAAGCGTGATGGTTTCGGTAGGGAACATGCCACCTTTGGGGATGAAACGATATTTGTTGCCTCTTATTGCTTTCAAAAATTTTCTAGTGACAACATAGAACAACAGGAGTGTTGTGTTTAATTTTGGAATTTTTCGTGGTTCGTTTGGACATTTTTATACATTAAGTTTGTTTTGTGGGCATTTCAGGTGCGTAATTCAATTTTGAACTACATGCACATGCTCGAGTGCATATAAACTAGTTGAAAAATCAAATATGTGTCCTTGTTTGCATTCTTAGGTCCCATGAAAGAAATCGGAATGAATTTAAAACACCCTGCCACCGTCACTCGGCTGCAAACATGGAGATACCTGGTTTCTAAATTCTAGTAAATCCAAAACTCGTTTGAAATTCATGAAACTTGGCATGCTATCACGGAGCGGCATCAACATGTCGTGGTAAAATTTTTGTCCCATTTGGGGAAGGTTTGGGTATAAGCTTCTCACAAACCAGAGCTTCTCACAACAAGCGTGATGGTTTCAGTAGGGAACATGCCACCTTTGGGGACAAAATGATATCCATTGCCTCTTATTGCATTCAAAAAAAATCCAGTGTAAACATAGAACAACAGGAGTGTTGTGTTTAATTTTGGAATTTTTCGTGGTTCGTTTGGAGATTTTTATACATTAACTTGGTTTTGTAGGCATTTCAGGTGCATAATTCAAATTTGAACTATATGCACATGCTCCAGTGCATATAAACTAGGATAAAAATCAAATCTGTGTGCTTGGGTGCATGCATAGGTCCCATGCAAGAAATGGGAATGAATTTCAAACACCCTGCCACCGTCACTCGGCTGCAAACATTGAGATACCTGGTTTTTAAATTCTAGTAAATCTTAAACTCGTCTGAAATTCATGAAACTTGGCATGCTATCATGGAGCGGCATCAACATGTCATGGTAAATTTTTTGTCGCATTTGGAGAAGGTTTGGGTATAAGCTTCTCACAAACTAGAGCTTCTCACAACAAGCGTGATGGTTTCAGTAGGGAACGTGCCACCTTTGTGGACGAAATGATATCCATTGCCTCTTGTTGCTTTCAAAACAATTCCAGTGTAAACATAGAACAACAGGAGTGTTTTGTTTAATTTTGGAATATTTCGTGGTTCGTTTGGACATTTTTATACATTAACTTGATTTTGTAGGCATTTCAGGTGCATAATTCAAATTTGAACTACATGCACAGGCTCCAGTGCATATAAACTAGTTGAAAAATCAAATATGTGTCCTTGGGTGCATGCATACGTCCCATGCAAGAAATGGGAATGAATTTCAAACATCCTGCCACCGTCACTCGGCCGCAAACATTGAGATACTTGGTTTTTAAATTCTAGTAAGTCCAAAACTTGTCTCAAATTCATGAAACTTGGCTTGCTATCATGGAGCGGCATCAACATGCCGTGGTAAAAAAATTGTCCCATTTGGGGCAGGTTTGGGTATACGCTTCTCACAAACCAGAGCTTCTCACGACAAGCGTGATGGTTTTGGTAGGGAATGTGCCACCTTTGGGGATGAAATGATATATGTTGCCTCTTATTGCTTTAAAAAAATTCTAGTGTCAACATAGAACAACAGGAGTGTTGTTTTTAATTTTGGAATTTTTTGTGGTTAGTTTGGACATTTTTGTACATTAACTTGGTTTTGTAGGCATTTCAGGTGCATAATTCAACTTTGAACTACATGCACATGCTGATGTGTATATAAACTAGTTCAAAAATCAAATATGTGTCCTTGGTTGCATGCTTAGGTCCCATGCAAGAAATGGGAATGAATTTCAAACACCCTGCCACCGTCACTCGGCCGCAAACATTGAGATACCTGGTTTTTCAATTCTAGGAAATCCAAAACTCGTCTGAAATTCATGAAACTTAGCATGCTATCATGGAGCGGCATCAACATATCGTGGTAAAATTTTTGTCCCATTTGGGGCAGCTTTGGTTATAAGCTTCTCAGAAACCAGAGGTTCTCACAATAAGCGTGATGGTTTCGGTAGGGAACGTGCCACCTTTGGGGACGAAACGATATCTGTTGCCTCTTATTGCTTTCAAAAAATTTCCAGTGTCAACATAGAACAACAGGAGTGTTGTGTTTAATTTTGGAATTTTTCAGGGGTCGTTTGGACATTTTTATACATTAACTGGGTTTTCTAGGCATTTAATGTGTATAATTCAAATTTGAAGAATATGCACATGCTCCAGTGCATATAAATTGGTTAAAAAGTCAAATATGTGTCCTTCAGTGCATGCTTAGGTCCCATGCAAGAAATGGGAATGAATTTCAAACACCAGGGCACTGTTGATTGCCGGCAAAACGTTGAGATACTTTGTTTTTAAATTCAAATAAATCCAAAACTCGTCTGAAATTCATGAAACTTGGCATGCTATAATGGAATGGCACCCGACATGCTGTGGTATTTTTCGTGTCCATTTTGAGAGAAGGCACACACGAATAATAGCCAACAAAGGCATTTTGAAACAAATAGCTGCCACTGTAACATCTCAAACGTTTTGTATAATTTAAATTGTGTGCATTTTGTTAACCATTCACGTGACGCCACACCTCACTCTTTTAATGGCTAGGAGGTGTCGTGCGGACAGGTGCTTGAGTGCTTGACTAAACGGGAGGCGTGCGAGCTGTACTCCAATGCGGAGGCTCATTGGCAAGCATGCGAGTTGTATGCCATGCAGGCTCACTTGGAAGCGAGCCTTTGACTTCCATGGCCGCCCCCTTGCTCGCTTCCTCTACGTTAATGGCGCCCAAGCCGCAGTTTAATATAGTTTTTAAATATAAAACACTTGTCACAAACGTTTTAGTTAGAACACTCGTATGCAAAACCGACAACTTCCCCAGGAAGCCAAGGGAAAATGGGCCTAGCAGGATTTGTGCAGCTCTTGATCGCAAACGTTTTAGTTAGAACACCCATATGCAAAACCGACAGCTTCCCCAGGAAGCCAAGAGAAAATGTGCCGAGCAGGATTTGTGCAGCTCTTGATTGCAAACGTTTTAGTTAGAACACCCGTATGCAAAACCGACAGCTTCCCCAGGAAGCCAAGAGAAAATGTGCCGAGCAGGATTTCTGCAGCTCTTGATCGCAAATGTTTTAGATAGAACACCCGTATGCAAAGTGAGGGCTATGGTGTTCCCCTTAAGTCGGGGGAAAATTCACAGCGTGGGATTTGTGCATCCCTTCTATGCAAACGGTTGTTTTGGATGACCCGTGTGCAACCACGCACAAACAATTTGGTAAGATTTGGATCTGTCATATTGGGTATGTTGCCATTTGTCAAACTGGAAAGATTGACATTTGTTGATCTAGTAACATTGCCATTTGTCAATGCTTGGTACACTCCGATTTGTCAAAATATGCAGCTAGAAATCACTAGCACTCTCTAATTTTTGCAACTAAAATTCAGTAATTAAGCATAGATTCCATTCATAGATTAAGCATTCGTTCTTAATTTATACAAACAGTTCAACTCGACAGCTGAACCGACCAAACTTTTCCCCAATTGTTGCCAACCATGTACTGAAATAGCTAGTTCAACTATATATACTAGCTAATTCTAAGTACGTTGTACAGTTCCACTACACATCTATAGTCAGATGAACTGAACAAAATAGCCCCTAAATACTACTACTACGGAGGGGCTTTGTGCTACTTCCGGCAGCCTCTCCTCTACCGAGCGCGCTCAGTAAGAGGCAGAGGAGGAGGAGGCCGACGAGCTGGACAAATGCAATATGGTGCCTGCCGCTGGTGCATGTTCAACGATGCTCGCCAGCTGGAACGCCCACTACCGCTCCAGACGATCCCTCTCGAAGCGGCCGAACTGCTCGTAGATCTCCTGATTCCTCGCCTCTGCGTCGGCGTGCGCTGCGGCCACGGCTGCGGTAAGGCTCTTTGCGTGCTCGACGAGGCGCTCCTCATCCTCCCGCAGGAACTCGATGTAGCGCGTAAGTTCGTTGACGCACGTGCGGGCCTCCACCTCCGCCTCCCTCCTTCGGCCGATGGTGGCGGAGCGAGTGATGATCTCGGCGGTTGACGGTGGGCTGGCGGCCATGGTGGCTGACGATGGGATGGCGGCCACGACGGCCACCTCCCGCCTTCGGGCCGTGGTGGCGGAGTGGGTGATGGCCGGCAGTGGGGTGGCGGCCACGACGGCCACCTCCAGCCTACAGGCCGCGCCGGCGGAGCGGGCGATGGCCCTGGCTTTCAATGATGGTGTGGCGGCAACGGCGGCCGGCAACAGCTGCCGACGGGCAGCGGCGGCGGAGCGTGTGGTGGGTGTTCCGCGCACACCAAACAGGGACGCCACACGCACGACACTACGTCGGGGACTGAGCCGCCGCCGCGCTATAGCCTCCCAGCTGGAGCTGTCCTCTGATGACGGCGGAGTGGCTGAGAGACGACGACGGACCGGTGCCATTGGCGATTGTGGGAGAACAATACGAGATAAGCTACACGGAGGGAGGGGAAAATGCGACGCAGGACTCGCCGACCATGAGGGTTTATATAGCAGGCCGGTAAGCATTGGGATTTTGGGGGATTTCACCGAGTCGGACGGGAAGCTTGCGCGGGAACCTGCGAGGTTGCGCGGGAACGGGCTCACCGACGATTCATTAGCGCCACTTCGAGCCACCGTTTGGCTAAAAGAACGCCCCCGCGCACTGCGCAAGCTTGCGATGTAAGCCGTCTGCAACAGCGGGGGACAAGACGTGCCAGAGGAGGACGAAAGGACACGTACACATACGGTTAATACAAAAAACGTTTGTGATTTAATGACATACTATACCCCCGACCTGGTTTATAAGTAGGATTTAACTAATAAAATATGAATGCATGTCGCCAAAGATTATATCGTTGGATTCGTATTTGAACATAGTTTCCAGTTATACAATTTTTGTATCATGCATTAACACTTTTTTGGTTAAATTTAAGGTTATATACCAGCAAGCATGTGCCTGCAACACACACGGCTTATTCCATCACAAACAGCTCGGATGGATCAACTGTACGCCACGTATCACACACGCAACTCTAATCTGATTCGTGCTTGATGTCTCTGACATTGCTCGCACAGTTCGTCTTATTTGCCACGTATCACTGTGTCAGCCTCTGCTCGCGTCCCTCGGCAAGCTCTGCTCGCCGTTAGGCGCCGCGGCGTGCTCTGCACGCGTCCGTTGGCGTTCTGCTCGCGTCCGTCGGCGCACTCGGCTTGTGGACGGATTTTCCTTGCATGTTCAACTGCTATATGCATATATATATATATAGTTGCTAGCGTTGAGGCTACCGCGGAGCGCTCTGCTCGCGTCCCTCCGTGCATGCTCTGCCAGCGGTTGGGCGTGCGCACGATCACGTCGGGGGCCCCATATGCATGCGGTTGCGCAGCGCGCATTGCCACGCGATGCAGTTACGTGCGGCACGATGGAGTTACACGCCGCAAATTAGAATTGCCATCAGGGCCTGCCGATATTCCTGGCCGTCCGGCTTCCCCTTTAATTCCCGCGGACAATATAACCTTAGTCTCTTCAACATTTCGATCGCGCCCCACAACACAACAAGCACACCCACGACGACACATAGAGAGGGGATGTCTAGTGGCGCTCCAATGGAGTTCGGCGAGCATAGAGTGGAGACCCACGCGAGGGAGATGGATCTCTCGGCGGTGTACACCATCGACTCGGCCGTGGTGGACGACTACATCAACAGCGTTGAGCAGTTGCTTGCTCGAGACAAGTACAAGGTGGTCGACATCGACCTCCAGTACATCGCCGGTCGTCCCGGCATAGATGAGAAGGTTGCCGTCGCCTAGTTGTGCATGCGCCATCATGTCCTCATCTACCACTACTGCGTGGCCACAGAGCCTTGCGACCGTTTCAACAGGTTTGTCAACAGCACCGACTACAAGTTCGTCATGGTGGAAACCACCGATGATGTAAAAGCGCTCAGTGTTACGGGCTTGGCCTGCAAGAACCTTGTCAAAATCTGTGACCACTATAGGGTTTGGGGTAGCACGAAGAAGGACTCCCTGGTCGAACTCGCCTTGGCCATCATCGACCCCTACTATGAAAAGATGAAGCGGGATGCCCAGAGAACAAGTCCCATATCCTGGCACAGTGCCTGGATGCGACAACTGGATGAACCTCACCTCGGGTTCGTGGCCAAGAGCGTGTACACATGCTACGAGATGCACAGGTGGATCGTTGACATGAGGAAGTGCCTCGTTACCCAAATCGACGAGCCCGGATCGAGCCACAAGCAGACCAAGCGTCACAAGAAGTAGATGATGATCAGATGATCGTTTATGCTAGTTAATCATGCATGTAATATATAGTTTACTTTATTGGTGTGTGGAAATGTCATGTGTGTAGTAGCCACCTATGTAATTATGCATGTAATAGTTTACTTTGGTGTGTGTAAATGCCATGGTTGTAGTAACCACCTATGTAAGTGGATGTTTAATTTGGTTATGCAACCATGTCCTTATAAGTGTTTATATATATATATATATATATATATATATATATGTGTGTGTGTTGTTGTTCTATATGGCTGCCCGTTTCTTTAGTTCCTCCTCATCGCAAACAGTTAATTGAACTGAACCATATGCCCTACATCGCATATTCAACTAAAATCTGAAGAGTGTTTGATGCATCCTCCATCGCAAACGTTTTGCACCTTTTTTGACAGGTTTTTTTACACCACCGTTTGCGATTATTGCATCGCACACAGTTTCGTCGAAGGGTCTCTAATCGTAGTGTCGCGTTAGCAGCATCCTGCAGTAGTGGATGTACGTATAACCGTATTTGGTCACTCGCCGGTCGCACACGACCTCATTTTGCCGAGCGTGTGTGCCAGGAGGGCATATCCCCGACGGTTTCTGGATCGTGTGCGAAGGATCCCCCTATCGCACTCACTCACTAGGTGACGGTTCCGAACGCCGTCGCGGAAAGGGGTTTAAAACCGTTTGTATAGCACCGACGCGTATCAGTGGTAGTACTAAAAAGTAGTTTAGTCCCCATCTTACCCCATAAACATCTCCAAAAGTGGCTAAGAAATTTAGTATCATGATCTGAAACAATAGTATTTGGCACACCATGTGAAAGTGCTTATATCGACTAGAGGGGGGGTGAATAGGCGATTTTTATGAATTCTTCACTGAGGAATTTGTGGGTGAGGAAATTCCTTAGCGAAGAACTACTTGCAGCGGAATAAGTACTCAAAAGTATGCATAGCAGAACACAAGCATAGTCATCATGATGAAATGAAGACAAGCACAGAGTACAGAAAGCGTAAACACAGGATAACACAGGATGAAGACAAACAGACTGAAGAAATTGAACTGAGGAAATTGAGAAAGTCTTCAGTCAAAGTCTTCAAACACAGATATGAACAAGCATACAACACAGTAATGAGGAAATGAAAGAGTTGAGGAAATAGAACCGGTAAGCTTGGTGAAGACAACGATTTGGTAGACCAGTTCCAACTGTTGTCTCAGTTGTACGTCTGGTTGGAGCGGCTAGGTATTTAAACCTGAGGACACATAGTCCTCACCGTATTCGCCTTGAGCTAAGGTCACACAGACCTCGCCCAATCACTCGTGGTAAGTCTTCAAGTGAATTCCAAACCTTCATAAACTCGGTCACTCGGCGATCCACAATTTCCTCTTGGATGCTCTAGACCATGACGCCTAACCGTCTGGAAGAAGCACAATCTTCAAAGGTAACAAGCGTCGGATCCACGCAGGATCAATCTCTTCAGTGATGCTCAATCACTTGGGGTTTGTAGGTGTTTGGGTTTGGGTTTCCCTCACTGGATGATTTTCGCTCAAAGTCCTCGGAGGATGGGATGCTCTCAAATGACAAGTGTCAGTTTCTCTCGGAGCAGCCAACCAGCTAGTGGTTGTAGGGGGCGGCTATTTATAGCCTAGGGAGCAGCCCGTCATGATAAGACATAAATGCCCTTCAATGATATGACCGTTAGGTGGGTAGATATTTTGGAACAGCTGGCGCATAGTGTTAGAAATATGCCCTAGAGGCAATAATAAATTGGTTATTATTATATTTCCTTGTTCATGATAATCGTTTATTATCCATGCTAAAATTGTATTGATAGGAAACTCAGATACATGTGTGGATACATAGACAACACCATGTCCCTAGTAAGCCTCTAGTTGACTGGCTCGTTGATCAATAGATGGTTACGGTTTCCTGACCATGGACATTGGAAGTCGTTGATAACGGGATCACATCATTAGGAGAATGATGAGATGGACAAGACCCAATCCTAAGCCTAGCACAAGATCATGTAGTTCGTTTGCTAAGAGCTTTTCTAATGTCAAGTATCATTTCCTTAGACCATGAGATTGTGCAAATCCCGGATACCGTAGGAATGCTTTGGGTGTACCAAACGTCACAACGTATCTGGGTGGCTATAAAGGTGCACTACAGGTATCTCCGAAAGTGTCCGTTGGGTTGGCACGAATCGAGACTGGGATTTGTCACTCCGTGTAAATGGAGAGGTATCTCTGGGCCCACTCGGTAGGACATCATCATATTGTGCACAATGTGACCAAGGAGTTGATCACGGGATGATGTGTTACGGAACGAGTAAAGAGACTTGCCGGTAACGAGATTGAACAAGGTATCGGGATACCGACGATCGAATCTCGGGCAAGTAACATACCGATTGACAAAGGGAATTGTATACGGGATTGATTGAATCCCCGACATCGTGGTTCATCCGATGAGATCATCGTGGAACATGTGGGAGCCAACATGGGTATCCAGATCCCGCTGTTGGTTATTGACCGGAGAACGTCTCGGTCATGTCTACATGGTTCCCGAACCCGTAGGGTCTACACACTTAAGGTTCGATGACGCTAGGGTTATAGGGAATAGATATACGTGGTTACCGAATGTTGTTCGGAGTCCCGGATGAGATCCCGGATGTCACGAGGAGTTCCGGAATGGTCCGGAGGTAAAGATTTATATATGGGAAGTCCCGTTTTGGCCACCGGAAGAGTTTCGGGCGTCACCGGTAATGTACCGGGACCACCGGAGGGTTTCGGGGGTCCACTGGGAGGGGCCACCAGCCCCGGAGGGCCCTATGGGCTGTATGTGGAGAGGGACCAGCCCCTTAGTGGGCTGGGCGCCCTCCCTCCCAGGGCCCATGCGCCTGGGGGTTTGGGGGAACCCTAAGGGGAGGCGCCCCCTTGCCTTGGGGGGCAAGGCAACCCCCCTGGCCGCTGCCCCCTCCTCAGATTGGATCTGAGGGGGCCGGGCCCCCTCTCCCTTGCCCCTATATATATGTGGGGGTGGGAGGGCAGCCGCACCCAAGTTCTGGCGCAGCCCTTCCCCTCTTCCATGTCCTCCTCCTCTCCTGCGGTGCTTGGCGAAGCCCTGCAGGATTGCCACGCTCCTCCATCACCACCACGATGTCGTGCTGCTGCTGGACGAAGTCTTCCCCAACCTCTCCCTCTCTCCTTGCTAGATCAAGGCGTGGGAGACGTCACCGGGCTGCACGTGTGTTGAACGCGGAGGCGCCGTGGTTCGGCGCTTAGATCGGAACTAACTGCGATCTGAATCGCTAAGAGTACGACTCCTTCATCTGCGTTCTTGCAACGCTTCCGCATCGCGATCTTCAAGGGTATGAAGATGCACTCCCCTCTCTCTCGTTGCTAGATTACTCCATAGATTGATCTTGTGATGCGTAGAAAATTTTGAATTTCTGCTACGTTACCCAACACATAGCACAGCAACGGTCGGAAATTTGAGTATCAAATTCCTTAGGGTTGTCATGTTCCTCGCTGTGTAGGCAATCCGCACTGGCGGATTCCTAACTCCTCAGTCAGAACAAATTCCTTAGAGACTAGAAGAACTTCGTCTCTGTCAATGAAGAATATGACTGAACTGTATGAGATTTCCAATGGCTTCACTCGAAGGGATTGGTAGGTGTAGGATTTTCAATTGAGCATCACATGGAAATTTTTCATTAGTATTTCCTCGACCCCCTTTAACAGTACGGTGTTTCCTATGACTCGGGAAAGAGAAAATGAAACTACAAAAACAAAAGTCTTCACGCCTCATGTTCCTCAAATGAATACCAAGTCTTCAAGGTCACACCAATTTCTTCACTTTCAAAGTCTTCAGAAATCCAAAGTCTTCAGTCGAAGAACTTCATTTTTAGGGGTCGACTTTATCTGTAAATATCAAACTCCTCATAGACTTATGGACCTGTGTACACTCATAACACATTAGTCCCTTAACCTATAAGTCTTCAATACACCAAAATCACTAAGGGGCACTAGATGCACTTACAATCTCCCCCTTTTTGGTGATTGATGACAATATAGGTTAAGTTTTCAACGGGGATAAACATATGAAGTGTAAATACTGATATTGAGGAATTTGATTGCAAGATATAGAAGAACTTCCCCTGAAGATGTGCATAGTGAGGAATTTGCTTTTGACGCGATGCACACTTGAAGAGTAAAATCATGGAGATCTCCCCCTATATCTTGTAATTCATACACGCATTTGACATAATATATGAAGAATTTGAAATGCATGATGAAATATGGTGACTGATGTAATTCAGCATGCGTGCAATAACATTAACGAGGAATAAGCATGTAGAAGAAACAGCGAAAGTATCAGGCCACCATAGAGTTTAAGTTTACAACTTGATCCAACAAAGTCATCAGAAGAACGAGAGTTGTAACTTTAAAAAAATGCCCATAAGATAGACCCGCTTGAAGACTAACTCAAATTTCTCCCCCTTTGTCATCAAATGACCAAAAGGGTCGAAAATGAGGACTAACGCCCCTGAAGAATATCAAGGTGATGAAGGAGCGTCAGCGTTGTTGGGGTCATTTGTTGTAGTAGGGCCTGCCGCAGTGTCGTCCAAGTCTTCATGTTCATCAGTGTCATGTGATGAAGAATAGGAGCTGTCCACCAAGGAAGGAACCTTGACCTTCTTGTACTTCTTTGGAGGAGGTGCAGCCCAGTCAAAATCTTCCTTGAGACCCATTTTCTTCAGATCTTCTTCACCATATATGTGCGACAGAACAACCCAGGTGCGATTGAGGGTTTCATGAAGGTAGTAGTGGTTTTTCTTCACTGCATTGTGGGTAGCAGTCATGTTGTGAAGAATTGAACCAAACTGACACTTGACCCATTTGTGATTGCGATCAACCTTCTGGTGAAGACTGAGGAGAAGCTCACGGTCAGTCATCACCCTAGGTGCTGTGCCTTGAGGGTTTTGCTTGGGTGCGTTGGCGGCAGAGTCATGGGTGGCAGAGTCGTCATTTGTGGAGTAGGATGCAGCCTTGCGAAATTGACCATCCAATGGATGAATGCCTTCATCAATTACAGCAGTAGCCTTGCCCTTTTCATCAGCTGAGGAAAATGTCTGTTTGAGGACTTCAATCGGCGGCAAGTAGCTGCAATGGTTCAGTGTATCAGCTTTGTAGTTGAGTGAAGACCTTGTTCTGATGAATCTCATAATCCACAGTGCATAAGGCTTCAACTCAAATGGTCGACATTGGCCAGAGTCCTCATGAGAAATCATGGAAGTTGACGGGAACGCCATGAATGATATTGAAAAGCAGGTTCTTCATGATGCCAACGACTTCTTCATTCGAGTCGTGGCCCTTGATAGGACTCAATGTCTTTGTCAAAATGCGATAGACAGTCCGAGGCACATACAACAATTCCTTCACAAGGAATTTTGTTCTTGGGGCCTGACCTGGCTTCAAAGGCTTCATCAGCACTTGCACATAATGATCGGTAAGCTAGGGTTCATTGTAGACGCAACAAGCACCTTCAAGGGGAGGACTGAGAGGCAAAGCACAAAGCAATTCAGTAGCTGGTGCTTTGTAGTGAGTATTTTCAGACATCCAGTCCAGCACCCATGAATTCACATCTTCAGAGTCTTCGGTGATGTGCAGAGTTGCATAAAATTGAAGAATTAGCTCTTCATTCCAATCACATATGTCAGTGTAGAAATTTAACAGTCCAGCGTCGTAGAGAACACTAAGGACTAGCCCGAAGCATGGCAGAGATTCCATATCCACGTGAGGAATGTGCTCATGATCGAAGACTTTGTCTTTGTTGAACAGCACCGAGGAATAGAAATTTGCCTGGCTGGCAGTCCAGAAACGCCTCTTCCTTATGCGAGTAGAGTCATAAGGGTTGTAATCAGTGAAGAATACGTGCTCGCCGAAGAAATCATCAGCCTTGACTTTTTGCTTCCTTTAGAATGGATCCTTTGGCTTGGGCAGAGGAGTGTCAGTCAGTTGCATGATGACCTCAGGAATCGCAATCTCAGGTTTTTCAGGCTGAGGAATTTCTGGTTCCTCTTCAGTGGCAGCCTGGTTCTTCAAATCTTCATTTTCATTTTCTTCAGCACTAGCGGCTGGAATGTCTTCATGAGCTTCATCAGATCCCATTTGAACTGTAGTGGCTGGGGACTGAAGAATTTGCTGCAGTGGAGTGAAGAGTGGAGAATTGGGGTGCTGACTTTCCCAAAAGTCATCATTCGTCACTGGTGTGGTACAGCCAATGTCCACATCTTCATCTTCCATTTCTTCAACGCCAGCCTCTTCAGCAGTAAACTGAGGCATAGGCGAGGAAACTGTGGGGTTTGAAGGGATTTTATCCACTTCAATTTCTTCATCCATCTGCTCTGACAAAGCAGCAGAAGGATTTTCTTCATCAGATCAGCTAGGGATCACATATTCTTCATCAAAAGGGACGATTTCCTTTGATGGCATGGAGGAAACTGGAATAGCATCAATTGGATGAGCAAATGAGCTTGTCAATTTCTTCATCTTCTTCGGTGCTGAAGAATCTGAAGGAGTTGATGCTTTCCTTTTCTTCACTGCCGCACGCTCTACAGCCTTGGTCTTCTTCACATCTGATGCAGATGCAAGGATTAGAGTTGGGGTAGGCACAGGAGGAGCAGAGGAATGAGGTTGATTTTCTTCAGGCACAACTGATGTAGTTGCCCTGACCTCTTCATTTTCTTCAGGCGCACCACTAGTGGGTGCCCTGGCAATTTCATCAGCGGCTGGAATGCAGTCATCAGCCCTGGAACTTACATTTTCTTCAGCAGCCTGATTGTCATCAGCGGTGCTGGCATGTTCTTCAGTTGGCTGAGCAGATGCTTCAGCCTGAGGAATTTCTTGTTACGATGGGGCTGCAACATTTGAGGTGAACATCTTAGTCAGTTTGACAAACCTGACCTTGGCTCCTTTCCAATCAGCATAGTAAGCATTGAAATCATCGCTGAGGACTTTGATTTCAGACTGGATCTTCACAAGTTCATCAGTTGTCATAGAGACAACGTTGTTCTTCAGGAATTTCTCCTTCCTGGACTGTGCTTTCTTGAGCTGCCTGGCCTTCTCAAATTTCCATTTTTCTTCTTGGATGAAGGCGGTCAGCATATGACTTTGACGAGGAGTCAGCTTGAAGTCAGGCATAGGAGTGTTCGGGTCCTTGTGCCAGAGGTCAATGTAGTCGAGGATCAATTTGTATCCAAAAGCAGTGGCACATTTGTGCCCTTGGCTCTAGCGGCCCTGACTTGCCTACTCTCTGATGATTTCAGCAAGTTCTTCATCATCAGCTTCGTCTTCTTCAGACAGTACTTGGAAGGCGACCTGCCTCTTGTGATGACTTGGGCGAGAGCCTCGTCCAGCAGTGGTCTTTGTCTTCAGCAGAGAGGGTCCTGTTGAAGAATTAGGTGCAGCTGAGGAACTAGCTGAAGCTCCTGAGGCAATAGAGATGCCTGTTGTCCTTTGGCATGTGGCAAGATGCACAGGTGCTGAGGATTTGGTCGGAGCAGCTGAGGACTTTGGAGGAGTAGGAGCGGCTTGAGGAATTGGCCGTGAGGGCTTAGCTGAGGAAATTGGTCGTGAGGGCATTGAAGAAGAGGCACTTGGCTTGTGCGCAGGCTTCTTTGCCATGGATTTCTTCGGCCTTACAGAGGCCTCAGCAGCAGCAGCAGTAGAGTCTTTGTTGAATTTCTTCACTGCATCTTTTGCCTGTTTGGCCAACTTGGCCTGGCGCTTGGCCCATTCTTCAGGAAAATCCTCACCGTGCTTGATGCTAGTGGGATCTGCCTCTTGGCCAGGTGCCAATGGTGGTCTTGAGCATGGAGGAGTAACAACGAATTTCTTCATGTATTTTGGAGTCACATACCTGTACTCCCTCCACTCTTTTGCCCATCTCCTTTCTATCCTCTGAATGCGCACCTTGCGCTGATTCTTATCTTCCTCAGGGGGTGTGCAGTACCCAGCATAAATGTCCTCAGGGATTTCAAAGGCAGTATTGATTTCAGGCCTCTTTCCTCCTTTCTGTGGCTTCTTTCCATCAGTCATTTTCTTCAGTTGAGGAATTTGAACAATTGAACTTTCTGAAGAAGTATGCAACTTTTCTTCGAGGAATGCTGCAAATGAGTTAAGTTGATGAGAACCTAGTGATTCAGCAGCGGACATGAGTACCTGTGAACAGAGTATAGTTGCGAGGAATTTGGAGAGGTCATATGCGTTCTCAGATGATTTTTCAAAAAGAACAGGTTTTGAGGAATTTGACCAGATGAGTCTTGAAGAATTTCACTAAGCGTTCTTTGTCTTAGGTTCCAGAGTTGTATAGATCGAAGATCCACACAATTGAGGAATCTTGAAGAAATGATGCTTAGAGAAACGAATCAAGAACAGATGAGATGTGAGGTGTTTTAGTGTGTGAAAAATTTGAGGAATAAACACCTTTGAAGATTTTGTAGAAATCATTTGATTCAAAGAGGGCAGTAAAAGTAACTTTTAATTACCCTAGACGAAGAACACGACGAACTGGGATGTGGAGAAGTGAAGTTCGTCTGTGCAGATCTTCCATGCCCTAACTTGGCGGAGGAAGACGGCTACGGCGGCGGCGGAGCGAAGAAATCCGCGGCCGGCGCGAGTACGGCGGCGATGAGGTCGAGGCAGTGAAGCTCTTCCTCATCGGAGACGATGAAGTAGCGACGACGCTAGGGTTTGAGAAGCTAGAGCGGGAGAGAGAGGTCGAGCGGAGTAAAAGAAGTGAGGAAGGGGAGAGGGGGTATTTATAGCCACGGTGAAAAACTGTTCGCCCGAAGAAATTGGACGAACGTGCCCCTGACCCTTCTCATTCGCTTGACATGTGTCACCCACGTACTGAGAAGTGGAGATCGTGTTAGATCGTGGGTGAATAGATAAGTATATCGTGGGATGCGGAACGGTTTGAGCGGCAAAGCCAAAAATTTGGATAAGATAAGTTAAAAGTTTCGTTCGCAAATTCTTCAGCTGACAAGGACACAGTGAAGATTTTGAACGAGTTTCAAATAGAACGCACATGAAGAATTTGTTAATAGATTGGTTTGAGTATAGCATAGAGGGGGAAGGGTCCGATCACATTCACTTAGCAGAAAAACCAACTTGAAGAATTAGCCATAAGTGAATGTTGTAGAGGACATAAACTCATATATATATATATATATATATATATATATATATATATATATATATATATATATATATATATATAGCCAATGAAGAAAGACGACGGAAATAGTGAAGACAATGCAAAGTTGAAGAACATGAACAACTGAGGAATTTCAAACCGAGGAAAAACTCAAATTGAAGATTTTCAACTTTTGTGGTGGCGTGACCCACCTTATAAGAATGATGATTTCAGACACCACATGCAATTGTCGTAGGGTTCTGAGAATCAAATTCTTCATTAATTTCTTCACACTTAGAGTGTTGTTCTTCATTGATTGAAGAAAAACGTTTCTTCATGTGTTGCACATCTAAGTCATCAATTTTGCATAAGTGTTAGGATGAGTGTCCTTTTCAAAGAACATTCGAAGATTCTAAGATATTTAGCTCACACCGCAACTTGCTAAATCTCTTCTCATCCAAGGGCTTTGTGAAGATATCGGCTAGTTGTTCTTCAGTCTTCACATGCTCAATAGAAATGTCGCCCTTCAACACATGATCACGAAGAAAATGATGACGAATCTGAATGTGCTTTGTCTTCGAGTGCTGAACTGGGTTGTGAGCAATCTTGATGGCACTCTCATTGTCACAGAAGAGAGGCACATTCTTCACGTTGACGCCGTAGTCCTTGAGAGTTTGCTTCATCCACAGCAATTGAGCACAGCAAGAGCCAGCAGCAATGTACTCAGCTTCAGCAGTAGACAGTGATACGCAGTTCTATTTCTTCGAGGACCAACAGACCAAAGATCGTCCGAGGAAATGACATGTACCAGATGTTGACTTGCGGTCCACACGATCACCAGCATAGTCAGAGTCAGAATATCCAATGAGATCAAAAGCCGAGCCCTTGGGGTACCATAATCCTAGTGTTGGTGTCTGAGCTAGATATCGAAGAATATGTTTCACAGCCTTATGGTGTGATTCCTAAGGTGTAGCTTGAAATCGGGCACACATGCAAACACTAAGCATAATATCTGGCCTAGATGCACATAAATACAATAAAGAACCAATCATGGAGCGGTATACCTTTTGATCGAAGTCAATACCATTTTCATCAGTGCACAGATGGCCATTTGTGGGCATAGGAATTTTGATGCCTTTGCAATCTTGCATGCCGAATTTCCTCAGTACATCCTTGAGGTATTTCTCCTGAGATATGAATATGCCATTGCGCTGTTGAAGAATTTGAAGACCTAAGAAGAATTTCAACTCTCCCATCATAGACATTTGATATTCTTCACTCATCATATAGGCAAATTCATCACTATAACGCTGGTCAGTACAGCCAAAGATGATATCATCAACATATATTTGGCACACAAACAATTCATCATCATATGATTTAGTGAAAAGAGTAGGGTCGAGTGAACCGGGTTTGAAGCCTTTCTTCATGAGGAATTCCTTCAAAGTATCATACCACGCCCGAGGGGCCTGCTTGAGGCCATAGAGGGCCTTATTGAGTCTGAAGACTTTGTCAGGATGCTTAGGATCTTCAAAACCTGGGGGTTGAGCAACATATACTTCTTCCTCAAGCTTACCATTGAGGAATGCACTTTTCACATCCATTTTGATATAAAGTGATATCATGATGGTTAGCATAAGCAAGTAATATGCGAATAGCTTCAAGTCTAGCAACAGGTGCAAAAGTTTCATCGAAATCAATTCCTTCAACCTGTGTGTAGCCTTGAGCTACTAGCCGTGCCTTATTCCTCACCACAAGTCCATTTTCATCTTGCTTGTTGCGGTAGATCCACTTTGTGCCAATGATATTGTGTTTGCGAGGATCTGGACGATTGACCAGTTCCCAAACGTTGTTGAGCTCGAACTGATGTAATTCTTCTTGCATGGCCTGAATCCACTCAGGCTCCAGAAATGCTTCATCTACCTTAGTGGGCTCTGTGATAGAGACAAAAGCATAGTGCCCACAAAAGTTAGATAAATGTGAAGCTTTTGAGCATGTGAGAGGACCTGGTGCTTCAATGTCATCGATGATCTTTTCAACTTGCACTTCTTTTGCAACGCGAGGATGAGTAGGTTGTCGTCGAGGAATTTGATCAGCATTTTCTTCAGCAGCATTTTCTTCAGCATTTTCTTCAGGTGCATTAGCTCGGCGTTCTTCACGTTCTGGAATGAATTCTTCAGCAGATTCTTCGGTAGGAATGACATCCTCAGTAGCCTTGAACTTGACAGTTTCCTCAGGTGCTGGTTCATCTATCACAGAGGGTAGGTGCTCTCTTTGTGAGCCATTAGTTTCATCGAACCGCACATCTACAGTTTCAACAACCTTGTGAAGAATGTTGTTGAAGACTCTGTAGGTGTGCGAGTCCTTTCCGTAACCAAGCATAAAACCTTCATGTGCTTTCGGTGCAAATTTAGCATTGTGATGAGGATCTCTAATCCAACATTTAGCACCGAAGACTTCGAAATAACTCACATTGGGTTTCTTGTCAGTGAGGAGTTCATAGACAGTCTTCTTGAAGAATTTGTGAAGATATACCCTATTGATGATGTGGCATGTAGTATAAATTGCCTCAATACAGAAGTGACGAGGCGTCTTGTACTCATCAAGCATAGTGCGAGCCATCTCAACAAGAGTCCTGTTCTTGCGCTCCACGACGCCATTCTGCTGAGGAGTGTAAGGAGCGGATAACTCATGAGTGATACCAAGTTCATCAAGATAGTCATCAAGACCAGAATTCTTGAACCCAGTTCCATTGTCACTTCTGATGTGTTTGATCTTCACACCAAAGTTGGTTGAAGCCCTCGAGGAAAATCATTTGAAGACTTCCTGCACTTCATGTTTGTAAGTAACAATGTGTACCCATGTGTATCGAGAGTAATCATCAACAATAACAAGGCCATAGAGAGATGCGTCATTTGTGACAGCAGAGTAATGGTTAGGACCAAAGAGGTCCATGTGAAGCAATTCAAATGGTCTAGTAGTGGTCATGATAGTCTTCGCTGGATGCTTAGCCTTGGTCATCTTTCCAGCTTCACAAGCTCCACACAGGTGATCCTTGAGGAATTTGACATTCTCAATGCCAATGACATGCTTCTTCTTTGCAAGCGTGTGCAAATTCCTCATGCCTGCATGACCAAGTCATCGATGCCATAGCCATCCTTCTGAAGCTTTTGCAACTAGGCACACGGCTGGTTGCGGTCCTGTAGAGAAATCAACAATATACAAGTCTCCTCTCCTAAAACCTTCGAAGACTTTGGAATTGTCAGCTTCCATAACCACAACACAACGATACTTGCCAAAAACAACAACCATATCAAGATCACAAAGCATTGAGACAGACATAAGATTGTATCCTAAGGACTCGACAAGCATGACTTTGTCCATGTGTCGATCCTTTGTGATCGCAACCTTACCTAGACCCAATACCTGACTTTTGCCTTTCTCAGCGAAGATGATATGCTTCAGATGCGATGGTGATAAGGGTGCATCCATCAATAGATTCTTGCCACCAGTCATGTGATTAGTACATCCACTATCGAGGACCCACTCAGTGACTTTGGGTTGACCATCCTGCAGATGAATTAGTGCAGCTTACGAACTTCATATATTTCATCAGTGAAGAATATGACATCACAATTCATCAGACGAATTTCATCAAGCGGTGCAACAGTTAAAACAGTATGAGGACGTGTGAAATGAAAGTTCATTTCTTCATGATTAGCCTGCGTCCTTTCAGGCACTTTTCAGATCTCCAGCAAATTCTTCAGACGTTCAAGCACGTCTGGAGACCTAACCTTGCATAAAAGATTACTTCTTTTTCTTCACCACCCACATCTGAAGGGGTGGCAAAGAGTTCATCACTATGCAAGCTCCATACGAGAAAGGTGGCATAGAAGCCAATCCATTCCGTTTCACATAAGAGGAGTTAGGGTAAGCATATGAATAAGTAGAGAAATTCTTCGAGGACTTATGAAGAATAATGCTCATATTCATAGCCCTTAGCTCTTCCCTGCGAAACAGAGTTGTTAGCACGATGATGTTCATATGAGGACTTTGATCCTCTTGAGGAATATGATCCATGTGAGGAATTTGGTCCGTATGAGGACTTGGATCCATATGAAGAATTTGGTCCATATGAAGAATTTGATCTGAGGTTCCTATTCTTCACAGGTGGTGTCATGAGGACATTCACCTAAAGACTTTCAAGGCACCTTTTGGGAACCCAGATTTTCTTCATAGGGGAACCGTTCCTGCAGTTAGTGCCAACATATCTAGCAAATACTTCACCATTCTGATTTTTAAACAGTTTATAGTTGGAGTCAAATGACTCATCAGAAGAATGAGAAGATTCACATGTAAAGACGGATAAATTAGATGGATCAACTGGAGGTCCCTTTGCAGCAACCCATGAGGTTTTGGGGTACTGCTCAGGCTTCCAATATGTACCATCAGCATTGAGTTTCCTCTCAAAGGCAATACCCTCTTTCCTAGGGTTCCTGTTGAGGATCTGCTTTTTAAGCACATCACAAACAGTCTGATGCCCTTTGAGGCTTTTGTACATGCATGTCATGTACAATTCCTTCAGCCCTGCATCGTTAGTGATACTAGCAATGTCCTCAGATGAGGAATTAGTGATAGCAGAGACAGTTGAAGAATTTGTAGCATTAGAAGCATTTGAACATTCAGGTGAAGAATTAGCAGATTCACGTTCAATGCATTTCAAACATGGATGTAGCGACCCGACCCGAATGGATCAAGTCTCTGTGCTTAAGTGTCATCCCTGGATCGGTATGCTGACACACACAGTACTCGAGAATTTATAACAGAGGTAAATCACATGTATAAAGTAACGTAAATACTATTACCTCAATCCAAATAGCGGAAGTAACAAGGTTCTGGATTCCCATCAACACCAACGGCAAAGTTGAGTGTAGAAATCGTAACCCTAACGTATCACTTACTTGTCGTAAGAATCCTGCAACATGAAACGTTGCAGCCCGAAAACGGGCCAGCACATGGAATATGCTCGCAAATTCACACCATAGAGAAATGATGAACAAAGGCTATCACTACATGCATATATGTCTGGTGGAAAAGCTCTATGGTTATAATGTTTTTGCGAAAAGCCAATTTTCCCTACTGCAAAGGAATAAATTTTATTTAACTATCATGGTGGTTGTGAAACATTGAGATGGTTGACAGCATCTCAATCCCAATTAAGTATCATCATTAACCCAACAAGATTAATTAAAGTAACATGATGAGATCAATATGAATATCCAAAGACCAGAGACTCAAAATTGTCCATAACCGGGGACACGGCTAATCATGATTAGTTTGTACACTCTGCAGAGGTTTGCGCACTTTTCCCCACAGGACCCGATCGCCTCCGCTTGATTCTTGCACTACCTGATGTTTGAGAAACGGATGACCGAGACACAGTCTTTCAGAAACAATAACTCTTTACTCCGGGTGGACAGTTACACCTACTTTCCCCTACATCTGCTAGCCCACCTCTTCAAGAGATCATGTAACCTACTCAACTATGCTAGAGCCCATAATAGCTTGTGGCTGCACACGGAAGTTTCTAGCATGAATAATCTTATGATCCCTTTGAGCCTGGGTGGCGGTCCTTAGAAAAACAGGCAACACTGGATTCTCCAGGTGCCTCAATCCACCCAGATGTGAGTTTTAGTTGCCACCTTAAGTAAACCATTAATTAACAATCTCACATCTGTCATGGAAATTCACTCAAACCCAGTCCACGTCTACGAGCATAGCATAGCAATATAAGCAAACGTAGAAGTAACTCCCAAGGGTTTGATAATAAACAGGGCAATAGGTACTACCTCAACTACTTCCCAATACCCACAATTTAATTAGATCCTAACCATGCAATGTTTGAGGGTTGGTCTAATGCAATAAAACTGGGTAGTAAAAGAGGTATGATCAACTTGTGAACTTGCCTGCAATGTTGTTGAAGATGATTCGCACTCATAACTCTTGATAGTTCTACTCGTCACACTCCGTTCAATCTATCGTAAGCAAACAATAGTAACCACACATAAGCAATCAAGCAAAAGAATCGAAGAAAAGATCACGGAAAACTTCGAAAACAAGCAAATAACTCTTGCAACATAAAACAGTTTCTAACAGTACCAAAATTAGATGGATTTGGCCTTATCAGAAAGTTTAGGTCAAGAGCTTCGCTTTGCAAAAAGAATCAACTCAAACGGAGTTACGGAACTTAAGTTATGAACAAAAGAAGTTTGAATATGAATTTGAACAAATTTCGAAATTTGAAAATTTCAAAAAGTTGACGTGACAGGTTAACTGGATAGGTGAAAACAAGACGCAACCATAGGCGCTGGTTTCATCTAATTTGGATGAACGAGTAAAAAGTTATGGCTATTTGAAAAATCAGGGCCAAGCTGTTTTGCAGAAGAAAAATAGCTACGGCTAAAAAAATTAGGTCTAACGTATAAATACAGAGAACGAATAAATATACTTAAAAGACGACTTCGGAGTGAGGAGACAACTTCCAAAAGTCCCGCCGGAGAGGAGAAATGTATATTTCTTTAAGGAATCTAGTCAAACCAAAATTTTGATTTAACCCGAATCGGATGATTTTTGGAGGCTCTATGGGTCTATATTTATTGTTGGAAAAAAGGCTTAAAGGTCAAAGGCTAGGCAATGTGGGACTAGACGTAGACGAAAAACAAAAAAGAGAAGAGAAAAGCGCATGGGCCTAAAGCTTCGGCCGGCCGCGCGCGTGCGGGCGGCATTTTTTTTTCAAACACTAAAAGAAGGAAAAAAAATTTAAGAAAAAGAAAAAAATATTTTTTTTTCTGCAAACATCACCAAAAAACAACATGGGCCGGCATGGGTGCACTGTGCACGTAGGCGACGGATAAAATTTGGGCGGCACGTATAGTTTTTGTTTTTTTATTAGAAACAGAAAGGAAAACTGTATAACGAAAACAAAAATAAAATTGTACATAGGCATATTATATATCAAAATTTTCAGAAAAAAGATTTCCTACAGCATGGGCATTTTCCTAGCATTAAATAGAATCCACAAAAATTCAAATAAATCAAAGAGTGCTACTGCTCTACTAAAATCCAATAAAAATCATTTTCAAAATACCAAAATTAATTCAAATTTATTTCTCTCCAATTTTCTGTTTTAGGGAATCATGTTACCCTATTTTCCATATATTTTTATTTTGAGAAAAATAATTTGAATAATACCCAAATACCCCAAATTGAAAATAATTTCCAAAAGGACTTTAAATTAGATCCTTTTAAACTTCCAACTCATATTTCATATGTTTTGAAGAAGTCATTTTATCTTCTCTCATGAAAATCATTGAGTTGCTTGAAGTTTATGAATTGGAAATATTTTCAAATGATATTCAAATATTTTCAACACCCCTTTTCATTTAAATAAATGGAAGAAATCATGTCATCTTCTCTCTAGGGTTTTGTATTTGAAAAGAATTTGAATTCACGGAGATCATAAAAGCAAAGTGAAAGTTTGGGAAAGTCCTTTTATTCCCTCTCATTTAACTTTCAAAAGATTTCGAATTCACTCACTTTCAGTCAATCAATCAAACAATCAATCCAATCTATCTGTTTATTATAACATTCCAAAATTTAGAATTTTGGGATGTTACAATGGAGGAACAAATTCTTCCTGAGCAGCGCCGATTTGTTGAGCAAGTAATGAATCGCGCTCCTTCTGAAGATCTTCATAACTCACTCTTAGCTTCTCAAGATCTTGCTTTCTTTGAAGAAATTCATAAGAAAGCTTCTCATGATCAGACAAGAGAGTGTTATGATAACCTTGAAGGGTGTCATACTTAGTATGAAGTCTCTGAAGACTTTTAGCCAAAGCTTTTGACTGATCCATTTCTTCACTCAACATGTCATCGCTCTTACTAAGCATGTTTTGAACCTTTTCCAAAGCTCTTTGTTGTTTAGCGGCAAGGGAAGCAAGTTTGACATAACTGGGTCCAAATTCATCATCAAATTCATCATCACTAGATTCAGACAGATAGCATTCAGTTACCTTTTTCACCATCTGCCATAAGGCATGGTGAGGAGGATGATGATTCTGGTTCGAATGTCATTGATTTGAGAGATTCCTTGAAGTCCTCAAACCAAGGATCATGACAGGTTCGATGACCTTCATAGACATCAGAGAGACGGTCCCAGATAAGCTTCGCATGATCGAGATGCATAACGTTCCTAAACTGATTTTGAGACAGACAGGAGCAGATGACGTCCTTCGCCGTGAGGTTGAGAAGAGTGTACTTGCGAATGTCATCAGCTTCCGCCGTCTTGCACAGATCGGTAAGACCAATCTCAGTGACGGTCCACAGTTCGATGTTCATCGCCATGAGGCGCTTCTTCATCATGGCCTTCCACTTGGGATAATCATGACCGTCAAAGATGGGGCATGTCACTTTCTTCATACCTGCGGTCGACATAACTAAAACTCCAGGCGGTTAAACCAAAATCACACAGAACAAGGGAGTACCTCGCTCTGATACCAATTGGAAGTGCGTTATATTGACTAGAGGGGGGTGAATAGGCGATTTTTATGAATTCTTCACTGAGGAATTTGTGGGTGAGGAAATTCCTTAGCAAAGAACTACTTGCAGCGGAATAAGTACTCAAAAGTATGCATAGCAGAACACAAGCATAGTCATCATGATAAATTAAGACAAGCACAGAGTACAGAAAGCGTAAACACAGGATAACACAGGATGAAGACAAACAGAATGAAGAAATTAAACTGAGGAAATGGAGAAAGTCTTCAGTCAAAGTCTTCACACACAGATATGAACAAGCATACAACACAGTAATGAGGAAATGAAAGAGTTGAAGAAATAGAACCAGTAAGCTTGGTGAAGACAATGATTTGGTAGACCAGTTCCAACTGCTGTCTCAGTTGTACGTCTGGTTGGAGCGGCTAGGTATTTAAACCTGAGGACACACAGTCCCGGACACATAGTCCTCACCATATTCTCCTTGAGATAAGGTCACATAGACCTCGCCCAATGGTAAGTCTTTAGGTGACTTCCAAACCTTCACAAACTCGGTCACTCGGCGATCCACAATTTCCTCTTGGATGCTCTAGACCATGACGCCTAACCGTCTGGAAGAAGCACAGTCTTCAAAGGTAACAAGCATCGGATCCACATAGGATCAATCTCTTCACTGATGCTCAATCACTTGGGGTTTGTAGGTGTTTGGGTTTGGGTTTTCCTCACTGGATGATTTTCGCTCAAAGTCCTCGGAGGATGGGATGCTCTCAAATGACAAGTGTGAGTTTCTCTCAGAGCAGCCAACCAGCTAGTGGTTGTAGGGGGCGGCAATTTATAGCCTAGGGAGCAGCCCGTCATGATAAGACATAAATGCCCTTCAATGATATGACCGTTAGGTGGGTAGATATTTTGGGACAGCTGGCGCATAGCACAGCAACGGTCAGAAATTTGAGTATCAAATTCCTCAGGGCTGTCATGTTCCTCACCGTGTAGGCAATCCGCACTGGTGAATTCCTAACTCCTCAGTCAGAACAAATTCCTCAGAGACCAGAAGAACTTCGTCTCTGTCACTGAAGAATATGATCGAACTGTATGAGATTTCCAATGGCTTCACTCGAAAGGATTGGTAGGTGTAGGATTTTGAGTTGAGCATCACATGGAAATTTTTCCATAGTATTTCCTTGACCCCCTTTAACAGTACGGTGTTTCCTATGACTCGGGAAAGAGAAAATGAAACTACGAAAACAAAAGTCTTCACGCTTCATGTTCCTCAAATGAATACCAAGTCTTCAAGGTCACACCAATTTCTTCACTTTCAAAGTCTTCAGAAAGTCTTCAGAAATCCAAAGTCTTCAGTAGAAGATCTTCATTTTTAGGGGTCGACTTTCTCTGTAAATATCAAACTCCTCATAGACTTATGGACCTGTGTACACTCATAAACACATTAGTCCCTTAACCTATAAGTCTTCAATACACCAAAATCACTAAGGGGCACTAGATGCACTTACACCATGCAAACTAATAATTTCACGAAAGAACAAATCAGCAACATTAACAACATCATCGCTTTTATCACATGGTATAAAGTGTGACATTTTCAAGAATCTATCCACGACAACAAATACTCTATCCCTCCCCTTCTTTGTTTGAGGTAAACCTAAAACAAAGTCCATAGATATATCCTCCCAAGGAATACTAGGTACAGGCAAAGGCATATATAAACCATGAGGATTGAGTGGTGACTTAGCTTTTTGACATGTAGTGCAGCGAGCAACAAAACGCTCAACATCCTGTCTCATCTTGGGCCAAAAGAAATGTGTAGCAAGTACTTCATCCGTCTTCTTCACGTCAAAGTGTCCCATTAATCCTCCTCCATGCGCCTCCTGCAACAACAAAAGACAAGCGGAGCTAGCTGGAATGCATAGCTTGTTAGCACGGAACACAAATCCATCATTAACCATGAACTTGTTCCATGTTGTTCCTTCTTTACAATTCTGCATTACATCTTTAAAATCAGCATCATGCCCATATTGATCTTTGATGGTCTCCAAACCAAATATTTTGAAGTCAAGTTGTGAAAGCATAGTATAGCGACGAGACAGTGCATCAGCAATAACATTTTCTTTACCCTTCTTGTGTTTAATGATCCAGTTTAGCTTGACTTTTAATATGTTTCAAAGATTCATGATCAGAATGTATAACAAATTCTTTGGGCCATAAATAATGTTGTCATATCTCTAAAGTCCCAACAAGAGCATATAATTCTTTATCATAAGTACTCCCTCCATTTTTGTATACAAGGCCACAAACCCATATTACAGGTACCAAGGTAAAAATCAATGCATGTTTAAGTCAATGTTGCTAGCTAGCTTGCCACCTTGTTTGTCGTGTTAATTAATGTGGTTTTTCTCTCTCACGCACAACAAGCCAACCCTCTTACTCCTCATTGGTTGATTAATGCTGTAAATGCAAGCCAACCTTCTCACACCCGCATGCATGCAAGGGATATTAATGTCCTCGGGTACTAATACGAGGCAAACACCATCAATTTTACCTCGATTAATGTTAGTGGCTGTAACGCCCACGATGCGGCTATATCTCCCACGTGTCGAGGCACGACTTAGAGGCATAACCGCATTGTGGTTTTGTCGCAAGAAGGGTCATCTTCACACAATCCCATGTAATGAACAAGAATGGGATAAAGAGTTGGCTTACAATCGCCACTTCACACAATACATAAATAAATTCATACATCATTCAAGATACACACATAGACCGACTACGGTCAAAACCAAATACAAAGAAGACAACCCCAAATGCTAGATCCCCGATCGTCCCAACTGGGCTCCACTACTGATCAACAGGAAACGAAACAACACAACGAACAAGAGCTTCATCGAGCTCCCACTTGAGCTCGGTTGCGTCACCTGCACTGGTATCCTCGGCACCTGCAACTGTTTTTGGTAGAATCTGTGAGTCACGAGGACTCAGCAATCTCACACCCGCGAGATCAAGACTATTTAAGCTTATGGGTAGGAAAAGGTAGTGAGGTGGCGCAGTAGCAAGCACTAAGCATATATGGTGGCTAACATACGCAAATAAGAGCGAGAAGAGAAGCAACGGAACGGTCGTGAAGCTAGCAATGATCAAGAAGTGATCCTGAACTCCTACTTACGTCAAACATAACTCAAAAGCCGTGTTCACTTCCCGGACTCCGCCGAAAAGAGACCATCACGGCTACACACACGGTTGATGCATTTTAATTAAGTCAAGTGTCAAGTTCTCTACAACCGGATATTAACAAATTCCCATCTGCCACATAACCGCGGGCACGGCTCTCGAAAGTTTATACCCTGCAGGGATGTCCCAACTTAGCCCATTATAAGCTCTCACGGTCAACGAAGGATATTCCTTCTCCCGGGAAGACCCGATCAGCCTCGGAATCCCGGTTTACAAGACATTTCGACAATGGTAAAACAAGACCAGCAAAGCCGCCCGATGTGCCGATAAATCCCGATAGGAGCTGCACATATCTCGTTCTCAGGGCAACACCGGATGAGACTAGCTACGAGTAAAACCAGCCCTCAAGTTTCCCCAAGGTGGCCCCACAGGCAGCTCGGTTCGAACCAACACTCGAAGGAGCACTGCCCCCGGGGGAGTCTAAAATAAAGATGACCCTTGAGTCTGCAGAACCCAAGGGAAAAGGGGATAGGTGGTAGCAAATGGTAAAACCAAGGTTGGGCCTTGCTGGAGGAGTTTTATTCAAAGCGAACTGTCAAGGGGGTCCCATAAATCACCCAACCGCGTAAGGAACGCAAAATCAAGGAACATAACACTGGTATGACGGAAACTAGGGCGGCAAGAGTGGAACAAAACACCAGGCATAAGGCCGAGCATTCCACCCTTTACCAAGTATATAGATGCATTAATTTAAAAAAAGAGATATTGTGATATCCCAACATATCCATGTTCCAACATGGAGCAAACTTCATCTTCACCTGCAACTAGCAACGCTATAAGAGGGGCTGAGCAAAGCGGTAACATAACCAAACAATGGTTTGCTGGGAAAGGTGGGTTAGAGGCTTGACATGGCAATATGGGAGGCATGATATAGCAAGTGGTAGGTAGCGCGGCATAGCAATAGAGCGAACAACTAGCAAGCAAAGATAGAAGTGATTTCGAGGATATGGTCACCTTGCCTGAAATCCTGCTAGGAAGAAGAACGAGTCCATGAAGAAGACAAATGGATGTAGTCGAACGAATCCTCACAACTCCGCAACGAAACCGATGCTAACGAGAGAAGCAACCCGGAAAGAAACAAACAACATAGTAAACAACCACCACATACACATGGCATGATGCACAAACAAGTATGATGCATGTCCGGCTTAGAGAGGCATGGCATGACAAAGTGCACAAACAAAACTACAAGTTAAGTGGAGCTCAATATGCAACGAGTTGCATATTGACAAAACACCACATCAAATATTTAGTTCTCTCTCGTTTATGTACCCAACACTATTAAATGTTGACTAACATGGCAAGAGGGTGAAGCATAAATAAACTATCTATTTAGGCAAGTTTAAATGAGGCCGGAACAACAAACAACAAATCCAAAAAAATCCCCATATGCATATTTTGAATTTGCTACTGTTTTGCCATAAACACAATTTTAGTGTTGTTAAACAGCAAAATAAAGTGCACCATGTTAAACTAGGCATTTTTCTACCCCATTTACATATAAAGTTTATTAAATTCCGAGTTACGGTTAATTAGTTATGAAATAAATCATTTTAACATGGCATTTAAGCAAAATTAAACAAACAGAATTTTAAACATTTTAAACAAGGATGAAAATGGCATAATGTGAAACTAGACAGAATTCTAAGCATTTTACATATTAAAATCATTTTAATCCGATGCATGGTTAATTAGTTATTAGATGCATGAACATTAGGGGTTTTCTGTAAAATAGCAACTTCTCGGTTAATTAGCAAATCGTTCCGTGAAAAAAAACATGGATAGGGCTGAATATGGCTGGCCCAACATGCACAGGAGAGGGCTGGAGGGGGCTGCTCACCCATGGGCCAAGCCCAGCTCGGTGAGGAGGGCGCTGGCTGGGCCGGACAGGGATGAGGCCCACGAGGCCGGGTCAACGGGCGCAGGGACTTGGCGCTGCGTGCGTTCCAGGAACACGAGCGGTGGCTGCGCCGGTGCTTCCGGTGACGGCAGACAGCGGAACGAGCACCGGAGGCGGGGGCGAGGTCGAGGGGCACCGATTCCCGACAGTGGGAGGCGGATCCGGCGAGGCCAGGGCCGTGGGGGTCGGGGACGACCCGATCTGTGTGGCGTCGGCGGCGGAAGTCCATGGGCGGCGGCGGCTGCTGCTCCCTGGTGCAGGATAATAGAGAGAGGGGGGAGATGAGCATGGGAAGCAGGTGAAGGAAAGAAGAAGGAACGGGAGGGAGGAGGCGCGAGGTGAGGCCGGGGAGTGGGACGGCCTGCTAGAGGGGGCGCCTGCTCGCCGGAGACGCGGGAACTGCTACTGCTTGCGGGGGTGCTCGGGGCAGGGACTTGAGGACGCGCGTGGTCATGCTCCAGGAGGTGCTCGAAGTAGGGGATGCAGGGGCGCGGTTCCCGTTGGAGCTCGAGGGAGAGGGCTGCGTGCACTCAGGCGCGGCTGTGGGTTGGTTCGGAGCTGAAAACGAGAGAGATGGTCGGAGGCTGCTGGTGGATTTTTGGATCGGGAGCAATCCCAAGGAAGAGGGTGGCGGCGGCCGACTGGGCAGGGGGGATTTGACGGATGGGACGGCATCTAGGGTTAGGTGTCTATATATAGCGAGGGGATTAGATTAGGCGTTATTTGGGCCCTCCGATTTAAATCGGACGGTCATGAAAAAATAAGCTAGGAGAGTCCAACAAAGAAAACGGTGATGTTTTATAGATGTTTGGGGATGATCCGAATCCAACGGTGACAACAACCTGGGTCGGGTTCGGGTAAGTTTCGGACGCGCACGCGAGGGGTTTGCGGGATGTGCAAAGAGGTTAGGAAGCCAGGCAAGAAGGAAACAAAAATCTGGTTGGTCTCGGAATGGTCAAAGAAGGCAAGGGGAACGCGACAACTATGAGCGACTACAAGATTATGAAAACATGCGGATGCAATGCGAATGATGCGATGATGAATGCAACAAACAAATAAATAACACAACTGGCACGCAAAACAAGGAAGACATCTGGAGCGTCGGTCTCGGGGCGTCACAACACTCCACCACTACAAGAGGATCTCGTCCCGAGATCTAGGATGGCACCGGAGATAAACGGAAGAGGAAGAGGTAAAACAAATTGCTTCTTTGACAAACGAGTGAAACCAAAGAACCTTGAGAGGTCACAAAGCTTGAAGAAATGACACGACAGAGGTGAACAAAATTTAAAACACTCCGTTATCAAAGAGGAACAAGGAACATTGTGAGAACCTTTGTAGGTTGAAAGACATGAAATAAGAGCTTCAAGAACCAAAAGAATATGACCACACTGGTAGAAAAGAGAAACAAGGAACACCATGTGAACCTTGGAGTTTGCAAAGCTATGAATGACGAGAACAATGGACGAGAAGCACATGCAAGCACTCCGGTTGAAACGAGATGTACAAGGAACGATAAGGATCAATTACGACAACGCTCCGGTTGGAAATGGAAGGCATAGAATATGAACTTGGCAAAAAGAAAGCACTTGGATGTGACTCCGGTTAGAAGAGGAATGATAGACACAACACTCCGGTTAAAACAAGATAAAGAAGGAATAAGAATGATATAATCTGGACAGCACTCCGACTGTAAATGGAAGGCATTGAACATGAACTTTACAAGATGAGAGGATACTTAATGAAATCAACAGCACACTTGTAACATCCCAAATTTTCAATTTGGAATGTTATACATAGATCATCATTGCATATCATGTTTTATTGCATTTTGACAAATCCTCGATAAATCCTAAGCAACTCAAGGACCATCGGAGAGAGTTGGGGATTTTCTCGAATTTTCATATTTGATTTTCATCAAATAATAAGACGAGGATTTTGGTTTTAATTATTTTTCTCTCCGGAAAAATATTTCATTTTAAAATGAACGAGAGGAGAAAATATGACTTCTCCAAAAAAATTGAAATCCTGGAGGAAAAATGTTAAAATCATTATTTGGAATTTATTTGCAATTTTTATTGCATTAAAAATATTGCATGTTTTCAAAATATTTATTTTGATTTAAAAAAATGTTCACCCTATTCTAGATTTTCTAGCAAGACGGGGAAAATTTATCTCATATTTTTATGATTTTTATTTATTTTTCTATGTATTATTTCCCGCGGAACTTATTTAAAAAAAACTGCGCCCGCGCGCCGACTGGGCCAAAGGCCCAGCCGACGGCCCAACCCCGCCGCCCCGTCGTCTCCATCCCGGAGACGGGATCGCCGCCCGAGTCCCGGCCGGCTACGCCGCCGCCCGGCGCCCCCTTCCCCAAGTTCGGACCCCCCCTCCTATATATAGCCCCCCCTCTCGTTTTTCCTCTCACCGCCGCCGCCGGAGTAGCCCCGCCGCCGCCCGCATCTCGCCTCGCCGCCGCCGCCGTTTGCCTCGCCGCCGCCGCCGCCGGGAGCCGCCGGAGCCGCCGCCCCTCGTCGCCGCACCACCCCCGAGCCCCGAGCCCCGCCGCCAAGCCCCGCGCCCGCCGGAGCCCCTCGCCGGAGCCCGCCCGTCGAGGTACTGCCGCCGCCCGTTTCCGTCGTTGCCGGTTTTCTGTAAAAAAAACCTTTCGTTTTAAAAAAAACCCTAGATCGGTTTTTTTCGGTTTTATTATTTTGCGAGCGTTCACCGAACCGTTCGTTTTAACGAACGCGTTCGTCGGTTTTTCTCTGTTAACGAACGTCCGTTATTTAACCGTTCGTCCGTTTTTCTTTTTCGTCGGATTTTCTCGTTATTTTCTCAGATTCGATTTCTGATCGAATCTTCGATTCTGTTTAACTTCTCGCTCGTTTATCGGAATCAGGCGATTCAAGCGCCTAGAGTTTCGTCTCGAAATTCTCTTTCCGTTTAACCTACTCAAACAAGTTTTTGCTACAGTAAAATTTGACCTAGATCCAGATTAGCAAACGAAGTTTCTTTCTTTCGCCGTTTGACTTTCGTTGCTTCTTTCGAGTTGATTCTTTTTGCAAACCGGAGTTCTTAAGTTGAACTTTCTGGTTGGATCTTTCATTCGAGTTTTACCTGTGCATTAGATGAGTACTGATTGTATGCTTGTTTGTTTGTGATATAGTACCCGGAGTGTGCCGCTTGTTACTTCGACTCGCTAGGTTTTGCGGATCATCAGCAAGGCAAGTAACACTTTGATCATACCCCGTTCATACCCAGTTTTATTGCATTAGATCTGTTTTCCTCAAACACTTGCATGATTAGGATCTAATTAAATTGTGGGTACTGGGAAGTAGTTGAGGTAGTACCTATTACCTGTTTTCTTATCAAACCCTTGGGAGTTACTTCTACGTTGCTTTATTATTGCCATGCTATGCTCGTAGACGTGGATTGGGTTTGAGAGATATTCATGACAGATGTGAGATGTTTATTAATGGTTCAACTTAAGGTGGCAACTAAAACTCACATCTGGGTGGATTGAGGCACCTGGAGAACCCAGTGTTGTCTGTATGTATAAGGTCCGCCACCCAGGCTCAAAGGGATCATAAGATTATTCATGCTAGAAACTTCCGTGTGCAGCCACAAGCTATTATGGGCTCTAGCATAGCTGAGTAGGTTACAGGATCTCTTGAAGAGGTGGACTAGCAGATGTAGGGGAAAGTAGGTGTACCGGTCCATCCAGAGTAAAGAGTGATTGTTTCTGAAAGACTGTGTCTCGGTCATCCGTTTCTCAAACATCATGCAGTGCGAGAATCAAGCGGAGGCGATCGAGTCTTGTGGGGAAAAGTGCACAAACCTCTGCAGAGTGTACAAACTGATCATGATTAGCCGTGTCCCCGGTTATGGACAACTTGAGTATCTAGTACCTGGATTATCATTTGAATCTCATCACCGTGATACTTATAATTAATTTTGTTGGGTTAATGATGATACTTAATTGGGATTGAGTTGGAGGTACCTTCTCAATGTTTCAACCACCATGATAGTTAAATAAAATTTATTCCTTTTGAAGTAGGATAAAATTGGCTTTTCGCAAAAACTGTAACCATAGAGCTTTCCACCAGCCATATATGCATATAGTATAGCATTATCATTGTTCATTATTCTCTATGTGTTACATTTGCCAGCATATTCTATGTGCTGACCCGTTTTCGGGCTGCAACGTTTCATGTTGCAGACTTTTCAGACGACGAGTAAGGTGCTTTAGGTCGTGGTCTTATACTCAGTGATGCCGCTGGAGTTGATGGACTCACTTATCTTCCAAGTCTTCCGCTGTTATCGTTATTAGATGGCCTTAAGCCATGTTTATCATACTTAAACTCTTCGGAGTTATTCGATGTAATAAGTGTGTGATTGCTACTCTGTTATAAATCCTCCATTTGTACTGTGCGTGTCAGCATTACTGATCCAGGGATGACACTGGTGCACAGCAGCACAGGCCATTTGAGGTCTGGTCGCTACAAAGTTGGTATCAGAGCACACGCTGACTATAGGACACGACCACTAAGCTTAAGCCCTAGAAAGCTTCTCTCTTCTCATTTCTGACCCCTCTCCACTTTCTACTCTTTTAGGAATGGCGAATGCAAGGAGCAAGTTCATGCAACCAGATGAAGACACGCCGTTTGGTCGACACTTGAAGGAAGTCACCAAGTACTTGAACATAGGAATACCAAGCATCACCGGAACCTACAACGCCACATTACCTGAAGAGGAGAGCTGGAAGATTCAAGTTATCATTCCAGGAAGGACGTTTGTGCCAATTACTGAACCCATGAGATTGGTTTTCGAAGCACCAACTTGGAGTTTAGGGAAGAGCATGGCCGCACACATCGCCATGGGACGCATTGGAGAAGTCTATCACCAGGAGCTTAAGGATACAATTTATCAGATTTGTGGACGTCGAGACGCGCAATGGGAGATGATCAAGACCAAGAAGGATGGATCAATTGCAGCTTTCATCCAGGAGCAGAACCAACATATCCGACGCCAGGAGAACCAGATGTGCACGGACAAGGAAGAACTGAAGAAGGCATTAACGAAGATCAAGGAACTCCAAGAAGAACTCAAGGCTACACGCGAAGATTACTTGGAGGAAATCAACGCACTAGTAGGGAAGATTGACGACCTGGAGAATAAGATTGGAGCATTCGTGGGAAATCCAGTGCCAAAAGCAGAAGTCGACGAATGCACTTGTCCGGATAACTACATCATCATCGACGACACCGACTCGGAACCAAGTGAAGACGAATGGATTGATGAAGCTGGAGCAGACATCATGGAGTCTTCAACGGATCAGAATTTCTAGTAGACCACCATATCAGTAGTAGTTTTCCCCCATTTAATAGTATAGTTCAAGCACTTTGTAACGCTAGTTAGATCGATTGTTTTGCCTTGTTTGGATTGATTGAGTGATATTGATTGAATTTGTCTCATGAGCATATGGGTAGTGTTTTCTCTCTAGACCTCATTCTATTCTTAACTCTCATCTTTTCTAAACCTATCAGATGCCTCCGAGACGCGACACCGGATTTGTTTTCCCGCCAGAGATCACCCAGTTGATTCAGCAACAGAATGCCCTGATGCAAGTGTTAGTTCAGAACCAAGGCAACAACAACAACAACAACCCACCGCCACCACCACCTGTTGATCACTTAGCCCGTTTCTTAAGGCTAAACCCGCCGGTGTTTTCCAGTAGCACCGAGCCGATTGTAGCAGATGATTGGCTCCGCAAAGTTGGAAGGGAGTTGACCACTGCAGGATGCACAGATGCGGAAAGAGTGCGTTTTGCCGCACATCAGCTTGATGGACCCGCAGCATCATGGTGGGAGAATTATACAGCCACGCACCCTATTGACACTGTCACATGGGACCAGTTTCAGCAAGCTTTCCGTACAGCTCATGTTTCAGCAGGAGCTATGGCTATGAAGAAGCGTGAGTTTCGTAACCTACGCCAAGGAGGACGCACCGTAGGCCAGTATGTGGAGGATTTCAGTAAGTTAGCACGTTATGCACCAGATGACGTTGCTACAGATGCAGCCAAGCAGGAGAAATTTTTGGAAGGACTGAATGATGAACTGAGTATGCAGTTGATGGTAGCAACCTTCAACAACTACCAGGAGCGGGTAGATAGAGCTCTCATGATTGAAGGGAAGCAACAGCAAATTGAAAACCGTAAGAGGAAGTATGGACAAGGGAAGTACAATTCTGGAGCCCAGCAGAAGCCCCGATTTACCCCGAAGCCGGGAGGACAGTTTCAGCATACCCATGGAGGAGGTAGTTCGCACAACCATAATGGCTCCAAGAATGGTAATGGGAATGGAGGAGGAAACGGACAGAACCGCACCAACCCATCTACCCCAAACAAGAGAGATCTAAGTCACATTACTTGTTTCAAGTGCCAGAAGACGGGACATTATGCTACTGATTGTCCCGAAGCCCAAAATGGAAATGGCAATGGAAGCTCTAGGAAGAAGCCGAACCCGTTCAACAAAGGACATGTGAACCACGTGAGCGTGGAGGAGGTTGAAGCTCAGCCTGATGCAGTAATAGGTAAGTTTTTGGTTAAGTCATTTACTGCAACCGTTCTTTTCGATACTGGTGCATCGCATTCATACATATCAAGGGGATTCGTAAACAAGTTTAAGATGTCCACCCAAGTTCTCAAAACCCCTATGTTAGTAACCTCGCCAGGAGCAGAGTATATGGCCACCCAAGGATGTTTTCAGATACCGTTGGCCATTGGTAGGCATGTTTTCCCCTCAGACCTCATTGTTTTGGAATCGCAAGGTTTGGATGTGATTTTGGGAATGGATTGGCTATCGTTGTATGGAGGAAACATCGATTGTGCCAGCAAGACGATTTTGCTTACCACCCCAGAAGGAAAAAGGATCAAGTATGTATCCCGGCATATGCCGAAGAGGACTCAAGTGAATTCCTTATCAGGAGTTGTACAGGAGGAAGTACCAGTGGTGAAGGATTATCCGGATGTATTTCCAGAAGAGTTGCCAGGCATGCCACCAGATAGAGACATTGAGTTTTTGATTGAACTTTTGCCAGGCACAGGGCCAATATCTAAGAGACCGTACAGGATGCCCGCAAAGGATTTGGAGGAAATTAAGAAGCAGATCAAGGAGTTACTGGATAAAGGCTATATTCGCCCAAGTTCGTCACCTTGGGGATCACCAGTACTTCTAGTGGAGAAGAAAGATGGATCACTAAGGATGGTTGTTGATTACCGAGGATTGAATGAAGTGACCATCAAAAACAAGTACCCACTGCCGATGATCAATGATTTGTTTGACCGCTTGCAAGGAGCTAAAGTATTTTCCAAGATCGATCTACGATCAGGATACCATCAGTTAAAGATTCGAGAGCAGGATATACCCAAGACGGCATTTACCACCAGATATGGATTGTATGAGTATACCGTTATGTCATTTGGACTGACTAACGCACCTGCCTATTTCATGAACCTGATGAACAAAGTGTTTATGGAGTTTTTGGATAAGTTCGTCGTGGTGTTCATTGATGATATTTTAATCTTTTCCAAGGATGAAGAAGAGCATGAGGAGCATTTACGATTGGTACTTGAGAAGCTCAGAGAACATCAGTTATATGCCAAGTTCAGCAAATGTGAGTTTTGGCTGAAGGAAGTTGGATTCCTTGGACATGTTATTTCTGGAGAAGGAATAGCAGTAGACCCTGCCAAGGTTGACACAGTGACAAGTTGGGAATCACCCGCGACAGTTGGAGAAATCCGGAGTTTTCTTGGACTTGCAGGATACTACCGGAGATTCATCGAGAATTTCTCAAGGATTGCTAAGCCCATGACTGAGCTATTGAAGAAGGACACCAAATTCAATTGGACTGAGGAATGTGAAGCTAGTTTCCAGGAGTTGAAGAAACGATTGGTTACCTCACCAGTGTTGATTCTGCCAGATCAACGCAAGGACTATGAAGTTTATTGCGACGCTTCTCGTCGAGGACTTGGAGCAGTGCTTATGCAGGAAGGAAGAGTTGTGTCGTATGCTTCACGACAACTTAAACCCCATGAGAAGAATTATGCTACGCATGATTTGGAATTAGCAGCCGTGGTGCATGCATTGAAAACATGGAGACATTTTCTCATCGGAAACCATTGTGAAGTGTACACGGATCACAAGAGTTTGAAGTACATTTTCACGCAGAAGGAGTTAAATCTCAGACAGAGGAGATGGTTGGAGCTCATTAAAGATTATGATATGAGATTGCATTATCACCCCGGAAAGGCTAACGTAGTAGCAGACGCGTTGAGCCGCAAGAGTCATGTCAACACCCTCATGACAGGAGAGTTACCTCAGGAGTTAGCCGAGGACCTTCGCGAGCTATGTTTGGAGATAGTCCCAAGAGGCTATTTAGCGACATTGGAGATTCAGTCTACCTTGATGGAAAGGATCAGAGAAGCTCAGAAGACAGACAAGGAGATTGAAGAGATAAAGGAGAAGATGAGCAAAGGAAAAGCCAAGGGATTTCGTGAGGATGAGCACGATACCTTATGGTTCGAGGACCGTGTATATGTGCCAAATGATCCGGAGATCAGGAAGTTGATTTTGCAAGAAGCCCATGATTCACCATACTCGATTCACCCAGGGAATACCAAGATGTATTTGGATTTGAAGAATACTTTCTGGTGGACCGGAATGAAGAAGGATATTGCGGAGTATGTAGCAGTTTGTGATGTATGTCAGAGAGTGAAGGCAGAGCATCAGAAGCCAGCAGGATTGCTACAGCCATTGCCGATACCCGAATGGAAGTGGGATAAAATAGGCATGGATTTTATCACAGGATTACCCAGGACTCGTTCAGGCTATGACTCGATATGGGTTGTAGTCGACCGTTTGACGAAAGTGGCTCATTTCATTCCAGTGAAGACCACTTACACCAGTGCTAAGTTGGCAAAGATTTACATGACCAGGATAGTATGTTTGCATGGAGTTCCGAGGACCATTGTATCAGACAGAGGAACCCAATTTACCTCGAAGTTTTGGAAGCAGTTACATGAAACATTGGGAACCAGGCTGGAATTTAGTACAGCATTTCACCCGCAGACAGATGGACAGACCGAGAGAGTCAACCAGATTTTGGAGGACATGTTGAGAGCATGTGCACTAGATTATGGATCTAGTTGGGACGACAATTTGCCATATGCGGAGTTTTCTTATAACAACAGTTATCAAACCAGTTTGAAGATGGCCCCTTTCGAAGCCTTGTACGGAAGGAGGTGTAGAACACCGTTGTTGTGGGACGAAGTTGGAGACAGTCAGTTGTTTGGACCAGATTTGATTAAGGAGTCTGAACAGAAAGTGAGGATGATTCGCGATAGGCTCAAGGTAGCCCAGTCCAGACAGAAGAGTTATGCTGATTCTAAACGAAAGGAGACAGTTCACGAAGTCGGAGACAGAGTGTATCTTCGAGTATCACCCCTTCGAGGAGTGAAGCGCTTTGGAGTTAAGGGAAAGTTAGCGCCCCGTTTTATCGGACCATACAGAGTGTTGGAACGTATGGGAGAAGTTGCCTACAAGTTGGAATTGCCCGAAGGATTGTCTGGAGTACATGATGTATTTCACGTTTCGCAGTTGAAGAAGTGCCACGCAGAGATGGCTGAGATACCACTGAGAGATACTGTGCCACTGGAAGCGATTCAGTTGGAAAGTGATTTGACCTATGAGGAGAAACCAGTTAAGATTCTCGAGTATGCCAGCCGAGTTACCCGCAGCAAGGTTATCAAGTTTTGCAAAGTTCAGTGGAGTCACCACACGGAGGATGAAGCCACCTGGGAGCGAGAGGAAGATCTACGGAAAGACCACTCCCACCTGTTTTCTAGCCAACCTGAATCTCGAGGGCGAGATTCATCTTAAGGGGGGTAGGTTTGTAACATCCCAAATTTTCAATTTGGAATGTTATACATAGATCATCATTGCATATCATGTTTTATTGCATTTTGACAAATCCTCGATAAATCCTAAGCAACTCAAGGACCCTCGGAGAGAGTTGGGGATTTTCTCGAATTTTCATATTTGATTTTCATCAAATAATAAGACGAGGATTTTGGTTTTAATTATTTTTCTCTCCGGAAAAATAATTCATTTTAAAATGAACGAGAGGGGAAAATATGACTTCTCCAAAACAATTGAAATCCTGGAGGAAAAATGTTAAAATCATTATTTGGAATTTATTTGGATTTTATTTGCAATTTTTATTGCATTAAAAATATTGCATGTTTTCAAAATATTTATTTTGATTTAAAAAATGTTCACCCTATTCTAGATTTTCTAACTAGACGGGGAAAATTTATTTCATATTTTTCTGATTTTTATTTATTTTTCTACGTATTATTTTCCGCGGAACTTATTTAAAAAAAAACTGCGCCCGCGCGCCGACTGGGCCAAAGGCCCAGCCGACGGCCCAACCCCGCCGCCCCGTCGTCTCCATCCTGGAGATGGGATCGCCGCCCGAGTCCCGGCCGGCTACGCCGCCGCCCGGCGCCCCCTTCCGCAAGTTCGGACCCCCCTCCTATATATATAGCCCCCCCTCTCCTTTTTCCTCTCACCGCCGCCGCCGGAGTAGCCCCGCCGCCGCCCGCATCTCGCCTCGCCGCCGCCGCCGTTTGCCTCGCCGCCGCCGCCGCCGGGAGCCGCCGGAGCCGCCGCCGCACCCCCCGAGCCCCGAGCCCCGCCGCCAAGCCCCGCGCCCGCCGGAGCCCCTCGCCAGAGCCCGCCCGTCGAGGTGCTGCCGCCGCCCGTTTCCGTCGTTGCCGGTTTTCTGTAAAAAAAACCTTTCCTTTAAAAAAAACCCTAGATCGGTTTTTTCGGTTTTATTATTTCGCGAGCATTCACTGAACCGTTCGTCGGTTTTTCTCTGTAAATGAACGTCCGTTATTTAACCGTTCGTCCGTTTTTCTTTTTCGTCGGATTTTCTCGTTATTTTCTCAGATTCGATTTCTGATCGAATCTTCAATTCTGTTTAACTTCTCGCTCGTTTATCGGAATCAGGTGATTCAAGCGCCAAGAGTTTCGTCTCGAAATTCTCTTTCCGTTTAACCTACTCAAACAAGTTTTTGCTACAGTAAAATTTGACCTAGATCCAGATTAGCAAACGAAGTTTCTTTCTTTCACCGTTTGACTTTCGTTGCTTCTTTCGAGTTGATTCTTTTTGCAAACCGGAGTTCTTAAGTTGAACTTTCTGGTTGGATCTTTCATTCGAGTTTTACCTGTGCATTAGATGAGTACTGATTGTATGCTTGTTTGTTTGCGATAGAGTACCCGGAGTGTGCCGCTTGTTACTTCGACTCGTTAGGTTTTGCGGATCATCAGCAAGGCAAGTAACACTTTGATCATACCCCGTTCATACCCAGTTTTATTGCATTAGATCTGTTTTCCTCAAACACTTGCATGATTAGGATCTAATTAAATTGTGGGTACTGGGAAGTAGTTGAGGTAGTACCTATTACCTGTTTTCTTATCAAACCCTTGGGAGTTACTTCTACGTTGCTTTTATTATTGCCATGCTATGCTCGTAGACGTGGATTGGGTTTGAGAGATATTCATGACAGATGTGAGATGCTTATTAATGGTTCAACTTAAGGTGGCAACTAAAACTCACATCTGGGTGGATTGAGGCACCTGGAGAACCCAGTGTTGTCTGTATGTATAAGGTCCGCCACCCAGGCTCAAAGGGATCATAAGATTATTCATGCTAGAAACTTCCGTGTGCAGCCACAAGCTATTATGGGCTCTAGCACAGCTAAGTAGGTTACAGGATCTCTTGAAGAGGTGGACTAGCAGATGTAGGGGAAAGTAGGTGTACCGGTCCATCCAGAGTAAAGAGTGATTGTTTCTGAAAGACTGTGTCTCGGTCATCCGTTTCTCAAACATCATGCAGTGCGAGAATCAAGCGGAGGCGATCGAGTCTTGTGGGGAAAAGTGCACAAACCTCTGCAGAGTGTACAAACTGATCATGATTAGCCGTGTCCCCGGTTATGGACAACTTGAGTATCTAGTACCTGGATTATCATTTGAATCTCATCACCGTGATACTTATAATTAATTTTGTTGGGTTAATGATGATATTTAATTGGGATTGAGTTGGAGGTACCTTCTCAATGTTTCAACCACCATGATAGTTAAATAAAATTTATTCCTTTTGGAGTAGGATAAAATTGGCTTTACGCAAAAACTGTAACCATAGAGCTTTCCACCAGCCATATATGCATATAGTATAGCATTATCATTGTTCATTATTCTCTATGTGTTACATTTACCAGCATATCCTATGTGCTGACCCGTTTTCGGGCTGCAACGTTTCATGTTGCAGACTTTTCAGACGACGAGTAAGGTGCTTTAGGTTGTGGTCTTATACTCAGTGATGCCGCTGGAGTTGATGGACTCACTTATCTTCCAAGTCTTCCGCTGTTATCGTTATTAGATGGCCTTAAGCCATGTTTATCATACTTAAACTCTTCGGAGTTATTCGATGTAATAAGTGTGTGATTGCTACTCTGTTATAAATCCTCCATTTGTACTGTGCGTGTCAGCATTACTGATCCAGGGATGACACTGGTGCACAGCAGCACAGACCATTTGAGGTCTGGTCGCTACAACACTGCCTCCAGAACTATTGAAAGAATGGCACAATGGGTCAGAAAGATTTCAGACAGCACTCCGGTTGAGAAGGGAGGCAAAACTTGACAGAATGGGAAGAACTTGAAAAGAGGGCACGACACTCCGGTTGGAAATGGATAAGCACGAAAAGAACACGGTCCTCACAAACCGAGAAGATGAGTGAAGAGAGCAACATCACAATGCCTTTGGAAGAAATAAATAAAAGAAGATAGATCCTTGGAATAAAGAATGGAGAAGAAAATGACAACTTCTGCCACAAATGATCTTGGAAAGCACCTTTCCAAGAAGGTTAGAATGGAGTTGTTGGAAAAACCAACAAGGAAACGAATAAGCTTGTAGTGGGCTTATGGAAAACTTCTCAAGATAGAGGCGAAAATTCTGCCACTACGGAAACAACTAATATAATTGATAACACCAACGAGATGAAAAACTTCTTCACCAAGATGAGAAGGAGAAAATTTGATCATTGATAAACACCACAAATAGCTACATTCCTTAGGGAAGGCTATAGGTGAAATCTATACCAAGATAGCATCAACAAAGAAATTGTTGGGTTGAAAAGATACCATGAACGAAGAAAATATGATGGGTTTAAATATCTCATTCTTGATAACTTGTGAATCATGAAACATGAAAAGAAATTGTCAAGAATGACATATCACCATCTCAAACGATAAGGTAGAAAGAATTGCATTTTGGAATGCAAGATGAAGAATACTTGAACTCCTCAAAACAAAACATGTCCTGAACACCATGTTTATTTTAGAGTAAAGCTTGGCGGGTCATAACTTCAAGAGAAATCTTGAAGAACAATTGAAGAATGAAAAGAATCCTTGATGAACCACCATGTAGAGCCTCCATGAAGAACTCCGGTAACAAAAGAATGATCAAATGAAAGGGAAAGTTGAAAAGAACTCCGGGAGAAGCCTTGCAATGATTAGATGAAGCTTTGAAATGATATAATTGAAACAACTTGGAGCTCCTGAAAGAAAAGATGAACAACTTGGAACCAAGAATTTGATATCATGAACGAACTCCGGAAGAAGGAATTAATCACTTGGAGGAAACAAGAATAAGAATTACATTACGCTCATCCTTCACCAATTAAATTGATGACAAGCAATGGATTTGGCATACTACTTATTCTCGTAGAAAGGATTAAGATAGATATGGCGCAAACTTGGGAAGGTTTTCAACGAACCACCGTAGGATTGGAAAGAACGAGTGAATCTATATGATAACGAAGGAAGAGAACTCTTGAACGAACCACCGTAAGAATTGAAAATGAACGAAGAAAAGATAAAGAAACACCGGGAAGAATTAGAAAATGAACGAAGAAACTTGAGAGAATTTAGATACAAGTGAACGAAGAGATCAGGAGCTGATTAGAGAATACTTGAACGATGCACCGGAAGAATAAGGAGATGAACGAAGAGACATCAATTTAGAATAATTTGAGAACGAGGCTGAAAACTTAGAACGAAGAAATCTTCTGAAATGATGGCCTTTGGATGATCAAGAAACGAAAACAACTCATGAAATGCTCCGGATGGTTGAAAAGAATTCTCACAATCGAAAAACAATTATGAGAGGATGGCATAAGCTAGAACTATGAATCTTCAAGAGAACGGTCCAAGATTTAGGAGAAATCACTACCTTGATCTTGAAATATTGAGAATGACGATGAGAAACACCACCATGAATTGTTGAGGCACTCTGGAATGAAAAATTGGAAAGGTTGAACCAACGATGAAAGAATTTGAAAGATCTTGGAGAAAGACATTTGACTGATGAAAATTCATTCTTACGTCAAACTTCGAAAAGAATTTGGGAATAGCTTCGGAAAATTAGAAGAGTCAGGTAGGATCCTGGGAAAATACCTGTGGGTTAGGGCCCACTCAGAAGATACACCGTTGAACGATTTAGAAGAGAGATTGCACCGGTAGAATTAAATGACTCAAAAGAGATAACAACCTCGAGATATCTTGAACAAATTAGGAATGATAACACGAATCTTCCGAGATATCTTCAGCACACCGGAACAAATGGAAAGCGAGAGGTGAATGATTAAGAGACACACCGGCATGAGAAAACATTTGAAACAAGGAAAGGATATGATCGACAAAGCTTGAATTGAATCCACCGAAGAAGAAAAAAGAACGAAGAATGATGAACTTGAAGCTCCCTTAGTATATTCATGAGAAATCACCAGATAAAAAGCATTAAAGGAAAAGAATGAGAAACTTCCCATCAATAAAAGGATACTTGATTAAGAAATCTGAGTCCTTATAGAAAAGGGTGGGAGGGCTGGAAAACAAAGGCAACTTGGGATGAATGAAATAGACATCATTGAGAAAACTTAGAATTGATCTTGCGGATGGGGAGAATGATGGGATCATCTTTAAGAGAGATGGCAATCTCGATGGTCAAGAATGATTAGTATCCACATAGGAATATGAGAACACCGCTTAGGATAAGGTATGGAATCAACACTTGGCATTGAAGCAACTCGAATACCACAAAAAAAAACAAAAACAAAGGATTTGGCTTGCAGAATAAGCCGGAACAAACATATGATAGATCCCATATCGTATCATGTGTGTGTTGGAAAGATATCCTACGAGATACTTGAATTCCCACTTATAAACTCCCGAAACTTTCTGGTTATGCAATCAGGTGTTGGGGATACAGGGGACACCAAATATATCACCCAAACTAACAATACCTAGATCCAGCTGTATCCATCCTTCAACACATCACCAAGAAACCTTCGGAAATCATTTACCTCAACCTTCGAAAAGCATCCGTTATACGAGTTATGGCAATACTCCTGAACTCCTGCCCCAGTACTGGGTGGCGTCGAGGTGATCTCACCAACAACTGCATAAAAGAGATTTTCGATGTCGGCGAAACTCAGGTATTCCAGAACTGCAACGATAAAATTGTGACGACAACACCTCGGAGCTCAACTCCCCGGGACACTGCCACAACCCCTAAATGTCAGGAGGCACCAAGAACAATGTTCTCGTCACAAAACCATCGGAACGATTCCAAGATACCCGCGTGATCCTAAAAAATTTTTTGGTGAAATTTGAGGAGAGGAAAGTCAAAACATCTACGTCAGGAGACCTAACCAGAGCGACGAATGGACTGAGGAGTAAAAAGAATCCTACTCTCCGATATATATAATCCTAAGACTCAAAACATTTTTGTTCTAGACTCAACAACGCTAGCGATTCGATCAAGCAGGGGGCTCCTAAGTCGGGGATGGCTCTGATACCAACTTGTAACGCCCACGATGCGGCTATATCTCCCACGTGTTGAGGCACGACTTAGAGGCATAACCGCATTGTGGTTTTGTCGCAAGAAGGGTCATCTTCACACAATCCCATGTAATGAACAAGAATGGGATAAAGAGTTGGCTTACAATCGCCACTTCACACAATACATAAATAAATTCATACATCATTCAAGATACACACATATACCGACTACGGTCAAAACCAAATACAAAGAAGACAACCCCAAATGCTAGATCCCCGATCGTCCCAACTGGGCTCCTGATCAACAGGAAACGAAACAACACAACGAACAAGAGCTTCATCGAGCTCCCACTTGAGCTCGGTTGCGTCACCTGCACTGGTATCCTCGGCACCTGCAACTGTTTTTGGTAGAATCTGTGAGTCATGAGGACTCAGCAATCTCACACCCGCGAGATCAAGACTATTTAAGCTTATGGGTAGGAAAAGGTAGTGAGGTGGAGCAGCAGCAAGCACTAAGCATATATGGTGGCTAACATATGCAAATAAGAGCGAGAAGAGAAGCAACAGAACGGTCGTGAAGCTAGCAATGATCAAGAAGTGATCCTGAACTCCTACTTACGTCAAACATAACTCAAAAGCCGTGTTCACTTCCCGGACTCCGCCGAAAAGAGACCATCACGGCTACACACACGGTTGATGCATTTTAATTAAGTCAAGTGTCAAGTTCTCTACAACCGGATATTAACAAATTCCCATCTGCCACATAACCGCGGGCATGGCTCTCGAAAGTTTATACCCTGCAGGGATGTCCCAACTTAGCCCATTATAAGCTCTCACGGTCAACGAAGGATATTCCTTCTCCCGGGAAGACCCGATCAGCCTCGGAATCCCGGTTTACAAAACATTTCGACAATGGTAAAACAAGACCAGCAAAGCCGCCCGATGTGCCGATAAATCCCGATAGGAGCTGCACATATCTCGTTCTCAGGGCAACACCGGATGAGACTAGCTACGAGTAAAACCAGCCCTCAAGTTTCCCCAAGGTGGCCCCGCAGGCAGCTCGGTTCGAACCAACACTCGAAGGAGCACTGCCCCGGGGGGGTCTAAAATAAAGATGACCCTTGAGTCTGCAGAACCCAAGGGAAAAGGGATAGGTGGTAGCAAATGGTAAAACCAAGGTTGGGCCTTGCTGGAGGAGTTTTATTCAAAGAGAACTGTCAAGGGGGTCCCATAAATCACCCAACCGCGTAAGGAACGCAAAATCAAGGAACATAACACTGGTATGACGGAAACAAGGGCGGCAAGAGTGGAAAAAAACACCAGGCATAAGGCCGAGCCTTCCACCCTTTACCAAGTATATAGATGCATTAATTTAAAAAAAAGATATTGTGATATCCCAACATATCCATGTTCCAACATGGAGCAAACTTCATCTTCACCTGCAACTAGCAACGCTATAAGAGGGGCTGAGCAAAGCGGTAACATAGCCAAACAACGGTTTGCTGGGAAAGGTGGGTTAGAGGCTTGACATGGCAATATGGGAGGCATGATATAGCAAGTGGTAGGTAGCGCGGCATAGCAATAGAGCGAACAACTAGCAAGCAAAGATAGAAGTGATTTCGAGGGTATGGTCATCTTGCCTGAAATCCTGCTAGGAAGAAGAACGAGTCCATGAAGAAGACAAACGGATGTAGTCGAACGAATCCTCACAACTCCGCAACGAAACTGAAGCTAACGAGAGAAGCAACCCGGAAAGAAACAAACAACATAGTAAACAACCACCACATACACATGGCATGATGCACAAACAAGTATGATGCATGTCCGGCTTAGAGAGGCATGGCATGACAAAGTGCACAAACAATACTACAAGTTAAGTGGAGCTCAATATGCAACGAGTTGCATATTGACGAAACACCACATCAAATATTTAGTTCTCTCTCGTTTATGTACCCAACACTATTAAATGTTTATTAACATGGCAAGAGGGTGAAGCATAAATAAACTATCTATTTAGGCAAGTTTAAATGAGGCCGGAACAACAAACAACAAATCCAAAAAATCCCCATATGCATATTTTGAATTTGCTACTGTTTTGCCATAAACACAATTTTAGTGTTGTTAAACAGCAAAATAAAGTGCACCATGTTAAACTAGGCATTTTTCTACCCCATTTACATATAAAGTTTATTAAATTCCGAGTTATGGTTAATTACTTATGAAATAAATCATTTTAACATGGCATTTAAGCAAAATTAAACAAACAACATTTTAAACATTTTAAACAAGGATGAAAATGGCATAATGTGAAACTAGACAGAATTCTAAGCATTTTACATATTAAAATCATTTTAATCCGATGCACGGTTAATTAGTTATTAGATGCATGAACATGAGGGGTTTTTCTGTAAAACAACAACTTCTCGGTTAATTAGCAAATCGTTCCGTGAAAAAAACATGGATAGGGCTGAATCTGGCTGGCCCAACATGCACAGGAGAGGGCTGGAGGGGGCTGCTCACCCATGGGCCAAGCCCAGCTCGGTGAGGAGGGCGCTGGCTGGGCCGGACAGGGATGAGGCCCACGAGGCCGGGTCAATGGGCGCAGGGACTTGGCGCTGTGTGCGTTCCAGGAAGACGAGCGGTGGCTGCGCCGGTGCTTCCGGCGACGGCAGACAGCGGAACGACCACCGGAGGCGGGGGCGAGGTCGAGGGGAACCGATTCCCGACGGTGGGAGGCGGATCCGGCGAGGCCAGGGCCATGGGGGTTGGGGACGATCCGATCTGTGCGGCATCGGCGGCGGAAGTCCATGGGCGGCGGCGGCTGCTGCTCCCTGGTGCAGCTTAATAGAGAGAGAGAGAGGGAGATGAGCACGGGCAGCAGGTGAAGGAAAGAAGAAGGAACGGGAGGGAGGAGGCGCGAGGTGAGGCAGGGGAGTGGGACGGCCTGCTGGAGGTGGCGCCTGCTCGCCGGAGACGTGGGAACTGCTGCTGCTTGCGGGGGTGCTCGGCGCAGGGACTTGAGGACGCGAGTGGTCATGCTCCAGGAGGTGCTCGAAGCAGGGGATGCAGGGGCGCGGTTCCCGTTGGAGCTCGAGGGAGAGGGCTGCATGCACTCAGGCGCGGCTGTGGGTTGGTTCGGAGCTGAAAACGAGGGAGATGGTCGGAGGCTGCTGGTGGATTTTTGGATCGGGAGCGATCCCAAGGAAGAGGGTGGCGGCAGCCGACTGGGCAGGGGGGATTTGACGGATGGGACGGCATCTAGGGTTAGGTGTCTATATAGCGAGGGGATTAGATTAGGGGTTATTTGGGCCCTCCGATTTAAATCGGACGGTCATGAAAAAATAAGCTAGGAGAGTCCAACAAAGAAAACGGTGATGTTTTATCGATGTTTGGGGATGATCTGAATCGAACGGTGACAACAACCCGGGTCGGGTTCGGGTAAGTTTCGGACGCGCACGCGAGGGGTTTGCGGGATGTGCAGAGAGGTTAGGAAGCCAGGCAAGAAGGAAACAAAAATCTGGTTGGTCTCGGAATGGTCAAAGAAGGCAAGGGGAACGCGGCAACTATGAGCGACTACAAGATTATGAAAACATGCGGATGTAATGCGAATGATGCGATGATGAATGCAACAAACAAATAAATAACACAACTGGCACGCAAAACAAGGAAGACATCTGGAGCGTCGGTCTCGGGGCATCACAGTGGCCTTGTATAGTTGCAAATTGTAATTTTGATAGTGGCCTAGTATACAAAAATGGAGGGAGTAGAATAATTCAGACTGGGCCCAGTCAATTTTTCTGAAAAGTATGCAACAGGTTTGCCATCTTGTAATAACACACCTCCTAATCCAATTCCACTAGCATCACATTCAAGCTCAAAAGTCTTATTAAAATCAGGAAGTTGGAGTAAAGGAGCATGTGTCAACTTATCTTTCAACACTGTGAAGGCTTCTTCCTGTGTGGTACCCCAAACAAAAGGCACATCCTTCTTTGTAAGCTCGTTGAGAGGTGCAGCAATGGTGCTGAAATCTCGCACAAAACGCCTATAGAAACCAGCGAGTCCAAGAAAACTCTTCATTTGTGTGACCTTTTTGGGTTGCGGCCAACTCTCAATAGCTTCAATCTTGGCTTTATCAACTTCGATTCCCTGTGGAGTAACAACATAGCGAAGAAACGATACTCGGCCGATGCAAAAGGTAAACTTCCGAAGGTTACCAAACAAACATGCATCACGTAGAGCAATAAAAACAGCACGTAAATGTTCCAAATGTTCTTCCGAAGATTTGCTATAAATTAGTATATCATCAAAATAGACTACCACAAATCGTCCAATGAAAGCACGTAAAACTTCGTTCATTAATCTCATGAAAGTACTAGGTGCATTAGTTAACCCAAAAGGCATGACTAACCACTCATATAAACCAAACTTAGTTTTAAATGTTGTTTTCCATTCATCTCCCAATTTCATACGAATTTGATGGTATCTACTATGCAGATCAACTTTGGAGAATATTGTAGAGCCACTCAATTCATAAAGCATATCATCTAGCCTAGGAATAGGATCACGATAACGAATAGCAATATTATTAATGCCTCTACAATCAACACACATACGCGATGTACCATCCTCTTTCAGCACTAGAATAATAGGAACAGCACAAGGACTAAGGGATTCGCGTATATAACCTTTGTCGCGTAGTTTTGGACTTGCCGCATAATCTCCTTCGTCTCCTCTGGATTGGTACGGTATGGTGCATAGTTGGGTAGTGATGCACCGGGAATTAAGTCAATCTGATGCTCAATCCCTCGAACATGTGGTAACCCCGGTGGCACGTCTTGTGGAAAGACGTCAGGAAACTCCTGCAAAATGTTAGTGACAGCAGGAGGCAAAGAGGAAGGCACGTCCTCAAATGAAAATAATGCCTCTTTACACACAAAAGCATAGCAAACAGATTTGTTGAAATCTAGCTCATGAATATCAGATTTGGTAGCAAGTAAACATGCACTTTTCAATTTAATTTCAGAAGCAACACTAGATGGTTTATTATTAGGCTTCATTTGTTGCTCAAATTCTATTGCCACAATCTGATTTTCACTCTTATTTTTCTCCTATTTTGCTTTATTAGCTCTATTAATATCATCTTTCAAAATGGAATCAGGAGTCATAGGAAGCAAAGTAATATGTTTATCCTTATGACCAAGAGTATACTGATTGTTTCTACCATGGTGTACAGAATTGTTATCAAATTGCCATGGTTTACCAAGTAATAAGGAACATACTTGCATGGGTACCACATCACAATCAACATAATCAGCACATGTCGAGATACTAAAATGCACACGAACGGTACGTGTTACCTTAACCTTGTTGTTGTTGTTGAACCATTGGATGTAGTAAGGATGTGGATGTGGTCTTGTGGTGAGAGATAGCTTCTCCACCATCTCCATACTAGCCAACTTATTGCAGCTCCCTCCATCTATGATGACACGAACAGAATGTTCCTTCACAACTCCCTTTGTATGGAACAAATTGTGCATCTCATTTTTCTCAGCTTGCGTGACCTACATACTCAAAACACATTGAGCAAGTAAACTTCCGTACCTGTCAGCGTCGTCAGCAGCCATGAATTGCGTCTCATGATCAGAATCATCTCCACCATGTTCTTTAGGGCCCGTTCGGAAGCTCTCCAGCTTCCGAAACGGGCGAGCTTCTCGCGGGAGCCCGGCGAGCTGGCTTCTCACAAAGCCCAGCTAGCGTTCGGCAGTGACTTGGTGGCTGTAGCGAGAGAAAATGCTTCGTGCGGGACTATAGCAAGAGAAAACGAACCGGTGCGCTGCCTGGAGCTCACTTGGCGGTGGCATAGCAGGTAATATTGTCCAACTTCTTCTCCTTTGATTTTTGGGAGCTAGGCTGGTCCAGCTTCTAATTTTTGCACTGCGAGGATGCTCTGCTCCATGAAGCCAGCTTCTGGGAGCTGCGCCGTTCGGGTCTGCTCTTGCGTGGAGCGGATGAAGCTGGGAGCTGGAGACGTTCCAAACGGGGCCTTACTTGTAATAAGAGCCAAAGTCTCCACATCATAGTCACTAGCGGACTCAGACCCACCATCTTCAGTAGCAATCATCACACGCTTAGATGGGCATTCTCTCGCATAATGACCTCCACCCTTGCAACGACGACAAATAATATCATGTGTTTGCCCTATTGATGCCATGGATGAAGAAGAGCTCTGTGCAGGCCCAGAAGGTGTGCTCTTGGTAGATAGTGGTGTTGTGCCTACTTTCTTGTATCACGGTTAGAGTTGGCGGATGAAGTAGGCGGTGCTGCAGTAGGATGTGTGGAAGTAGAGGATGTACGTGGTGTCCATGATGAAGATCGACCTGCATAAAAATTAGTTAGCGCCAATGCCTGTCGATCCTGCACTTCACGTTCAGCTTGGCAAGCAAGATGGAATAAACAGGTGATATTATTATACTCCTTATACTCTAGAATGGCTTGAATCTCTCTATGTAATCCACCCATAAAACGTGCAAGCATATCTTCATTATCCTCAACAATGCCACATCTAATCATGCCAGTTTGTAATTCGTGTTAATATTCTTCTACGTAATTTTTTCCTTATCTTAAGCGCTGCAATTTTTGAAGTAATTCACGTTGATAATATGGTGGAACCCAACGAGTACGCATAGCAGTTTTCAAAGCAGCCCAAGTAGCTGGAATAGGATATAATCTACAATGTTCAGACCACCATACACATGTAAAACTAGTGAAAGCACAAACAGCAGCAGCAACCCGTCTCTCCTCGGGATATTATAAACATGTAAAACGTTGTTCAGTTTCTAAATCCCAAGTAAGATATATATCAGGAACATATCTACCCTCAAATGGTGGAATATTCAATTTCAATTTAGGAATATGGTCATGATCTCGTACCTGAGGTGGTGGTGCAGGCCTACCATTGCGATTATTTGCATGTGGACGACCTGGTGGTGGTGCTGGTGGTTGCACGTAGTTCTGATTTTAATCAACCTCATCCTCATAATCGCCCACGTAATCGTCCTCCTCCACAGCAGCAGCGGGATCCATAGAAGCATGAACAGTAGTAGCAGCGAAACCAAAAGTTTAGCCATGCTCAAGAGGAACACGGCTCGCTCGATGGAGGGCTGTTTCGCGACGTGGAGGTGGTTGTTGTTGCAATGGTATAGGAGAGGCTGCTGATGGTTGTGGTAGACGCGCGAGTACTTCATCAAACTTAGCATCCAACTTGGTGTCAATTGTCTTCTCAGTGTCATCAATCCTCTCCAATGCCTTTCTCAATGTCAGCAAATCTCAAATTCCTACCAGTTCTTACCCAGCAGCAGGTGGTGATCGGCAACCGTTGTAGTTAAAACTCTCAAAGCTTGGATAGAGCGATTACCAGGGAGTGTCAAATGCACGACATAGATGTATGTGGAGCTGGGATGGCTTATAATATGGTAGCAAAAAGATCAGCAATAATCAATTCAGAGATGCAAAGTTTTATAAACGCTCAACAACGGTACTATGCTGGTCCTAGGATAAACCGTACTAGAGACCTGAGCATAGAACACTAACAAAATCACGGCATGGCACATAAGCAAGGGAAAGCCCACTCTGGAAAAAAATCACTCTTTTTTTTGCACTCCTTGTTTTTTTCTGCAAAAAATCACTGTAATGGCGAGCGTCTCAAAACTCTTCCCAAGTCAAAATAACAGGATAGACACAAGATTTTTTGACTCTTTTTTTTAAATCAGGGCAGTGACAAGGAAAAAGTGCGACAAAGAATCACTATGATGGCGAGTGTCTCAAAACGCTCCCTGGGACCTATAAACAAGATAGGGAAAAATATTTTCGATCGCCGAAATTTTGGCCTAAAAACTTCCCGGGGGTCTCCACACTCTTTTTTTTGCCTGAAACTTACTCAGGCAAGGAAACACGAATCGTAAAATAGATGGATCTCGAAAACAAACCTAATATGAAAAGAACTCAGATTGTGGTGGATATATGGTGGTAGGATATGGCAGCGGTGATGGTATATGGCAATGGTGGTGGTATATGGCAGCGGTGGTAGGATATGACAACGGTGGTGGTATATGGTAGCGGTGGTAGGATATGGCAGCGGTGGTGGCATATGGTAGCAGCGATCAATATGGTGCGGCGGCGGTGTGACAAACTATGACAGAACTCGAAACCCTAAAGGACTAGACGCTAAGACCAGCAACTAGACACGACGATGCAACCGCAAATTCAACAAAGCAAAACCCTAAAAAGATTATGCCAAGGCTCAGATTGGTTCAGATATGATGAACAAACCCTAATTTATTTTTGGCTTTTTTGTGGACTGTAGGTATGAAGCACAGACTCGATCTAAACTACTGTAAAATCTCATCGAGCAACCTGGAAATCTGATACCATTTGATAGAGGCGAAGGTGTCTGGATGTTTCGATGAGATGTTGGCTATCGTTTTCTGTGGGAGTCGACCTTGACGATCCGACTACGAACCTGCTAGATGTCGCGCCTTAGCAATCGCTAAACCAACTTCCGAGGGGTTATTGACCACGCCGGGGCACGATCAACCTGACCACGAGGGTCTGTTTCCTGCGAGCAAACGAAGAACAAGCAAGAAACTGATATTGCAATCTGGATATTGTGAATATAAGAGGAATGCTTTATTAATGAAGGTAGGATTCTGTGACGCCTTTGTTTGGTCGTTGAACACAAACGAAGTACGCGAAGTTGCAGCTATGGAAAAAATTTAGTCTAAACAAAACCCAAAGTCTAAACGGTGCCCTAAGGGGTGTATATATGGAGGAATAGGGGGAAATTTCATGGCCCTTGGAGGACGCGTCTGAAACCAATCATAACTCTTGTTTCCCCACACATACGGACTCTAAAAACAGCCTATACTCAAGTATTTCGAAATTACATGGGCCTGGCCCAATAATAAGGTGATGCAGCACCTATAATAGCGTCTGGATGGAAGTTATGAAGTGTCATCTTGTATATTTCGTCCAAGGCTTCTTGCACTCATTATGGTGGCTTCAAAGTCCTACAACCATCACTTGTAACTCCGTTCGTGTTCCCCTTGCACATGCCATCATCTCCATGCTTGATCTTGCTCCAATGCTCATCCTTCTTGTCCAAGCTAGGCCCTTCATTTGTAAGCAAGACAAATGTATCCAATTTAGGTAGCATCATATTCTCATGAACACTAGAATCATTACCAAGAAACAAAAGTACCTGATAATTTAATTGGCATGCACGAGCTCTAGTAATTGGTCCAGTATGTATAGCAGCAGGGGTTGTGGGTGTAACAATGGTATTGATGTCCTCATCACCCCGACTATATCTAGGCATCTGTCGCAGGCTCAACATTTGGGCCTCGCATAGATCCTAAAGCCCAGAGTTTGTTCGGCCTGGATCCGAGTCCGAGTAGGATCGCATCTGACTCGTGGAGTCGGATCATGCCTCACAGCTTCCTTCCCTTAAGTGTGTGACCCCTTAGGTTCAAGTCGGCTTGGTCGCAGGTCGGATTACCTCCGACCTGCTCGGTTGGTAGCAACCTCTAGCAGGGCATGCCGACCACCAAGTAGAAAATGAAGCCGGTTGGCGAACCTGTACAACGTGTCACACTTTTGTTCCCTTTGCTACATGATATATGTTGTCGGGCTCAAGACGAGTCTGTCATCCTTGTGATGGCCCAACCTCTTTAGTTCTAGTGATGCCGACCACAAATCGGATTATCTCATAATCCTTGTTGCATGGCCATGCTTATCTTGGTCGGATCACACAAGGGGCCAGAGTATATCTCTCCTGATCAGAGGGGCAAATCCCATCTTGCTCGACCATGTCTCGCAGCATGGGTCTGGACAAGCCTGAAACCTACCTTTGTAACTACCCAGTCACGGAGTACCATTTGGTCGGCCCAAAGCAGGTCTCTCACCATCCTGAGTACATGTGTTAGTTCTAGTCTTAGCACATAGACCTTATGTTGTATTAGATACTCATAGATGATATATCATTGCGTCTCATAGGTGGGTCTGTCCAACTCAGACCTTATCTCAACTCGGGTCCGACTTCGTCGAATCCGACTAGATACTTTCGAGTCCATATTATCCGGCTAGCATCCAATGCACCATGGCTAGTGAGGCCGAGCCATCCCCCGTGTCATATGCTAGTCTAGTTGGCTGTGCATCCACATAGCCCTTTCGACTAGGGACCTTTTAGGATAGTCATCATACAATGTATAGTCCCACAAACAAGCCACGTACTTGCTGATACACATCATTGATAACGTCCAAGGACTATCTTTATTCATAAATACATGAGAAATATCATCATACATGATTGCCTCTAGGGCATATCTCCAACACCGTTTGCATCGTCGTGTGTGCCCGCGGTGTGTCCGCGCGAACGCAAACCCGACCCAAATTTCTTCTGGAAGCGGATAGCGGAACAGACATTGGTCTATTTTCATCACCTTGTTGAGCCATGGTTTTTGTTCGCATAAACAAAAACACGGACGGATGAAATGGGCCGGTCATTAGAGTTGTCCCTATTATCATCCTTCGTGCCTTGATCGAAGAGCGGCTCTTCTACCCCAATGGAACCAAAGAGTGGCTCCTCAGTTAGGTCTTGACCAAAGACCAACCCTTCGGCCTGGCCGCGACCAAAGACTGACTCTTTGGACCTAGAAGCGACCAAAGAGTCACTTTCAACCAGAACTGACGGGTCATACTTTTGAAATTTCTCACTTCGGGAATTTCATGCAAAAATAATAATATACTCTGTGTAAAGAAATATAAGAGTGTTTAGATCAATAAAAGTAGTGATCGACGCAGGTGACGGGCGTTGGCGTCAAGCGCAGAGACGTTCTACTGTCTTTTCAGTTTTGTCATGTCGGTCTTTACGTGACTTGTACTTTAATCTTTACTAGGAAAAATGCCCGTGCATTGCCATGGAAGAATAAATCAACTATTTTAGTCCCTAAAAATTGCACTGTCATGAAAATTACAAAATCGTGTCAGCCAACTTTAATAGAAAATACAAATTATTGCAGCCAACTTTCTACAATTTAGTGCGCAGCTTAAAAGAGTTATTGTTGAGGTCAGCATCAATATTAACTCAATCCAACAGTGGTGAATCTTTATCAAAGCATGCGACAACACCATGAGCACGTATTTTTTTTACCAAATAATCCAGAATGTTTACAAATGAATAATACCAAAAGAATAATGAACTCGGCTAAAATCTTAACCATGCAAAGACCGCTCAGATATTGGTAAAGAGTGGTTTTAAACATTTCCTCAAGCATGATTTTGTTTACTGAATCATACATAAATAATAAAGAAATATCAAAGGTGCTCTACTCATCTTCGAGTAATATCCATAGAGATGGACCGGAGCGTTGAATCTGAATAAAAGGTATCTAATCTCTTTAGCCGAAAAGATTCATTCTCATCATAGTAGCAAGAAACAAATAAAAGAGTCTACATAAAGCCACTGAATTAAAATCAACAATTAGGAGTTGTTTAAATATATGTACTTTTCTATCTACAAAACTGAGCCATAAACACTACAAACGGAAGCAATAGGTAATCTCACCTTCAAACACATTAAAACAACTCGTCTGTTTCATGTCAGGACTACATTTGTAAGGAGACTGTTGATTTTTATTAAAAAAGTGGTCCCTAGAAGATCTTGTGATAATATGACTATTTGATTATCTTTTTCTTTGTTTCCAAAAAATCCAGAAACTGGGAAGTGGGAGCAGTAGATAGAGCTGCTAGAACTTAGGCTAGAGCTTCATCCGCTGCAAAGTGAAGCTCAGCTCTAGTCTTGTCAGGAGTTTAATCAGGCATACAAATTTGTATAGAGAAACTGCAATCCACTGACGAATAATTATCCAGCCAATCATAAAAAGGCAACCTTCCTCAGTGGCATAAGTACAACGTTGGACCACTTCCCAATAGAACTCCTAGTGGAATGAAAATATGGAATGAAGAGAAGCATCAGAGGTGTACTGGTTACACCATAAATAATAGACACACCTTATAAACCAAATATGTGATAGATAACTTATTCACTGCCACTAACACAAAGTGGAGCGACAACATATAGTGTTATACAAGCCATAGTACGAAAGGCCCAACTGGTCACTAACAGGTTTGCATCAGATAAATACTGATGGAATATGTTAATAGAAACTGGTAGAGGCAAAGGTGTCCCGTCTTTCGATGAGATGATGATTATCGTTTCAGAGGAGTAGACTTTTGCGATCCGACAACGAGCGTGCGAGGACATCGCGCGTTAGCAATTGCTAAACCAACTCCGAGAGGTTATTGACCACGCCGGAGCACGATCAACCTGACCATGAAGGTCTATGTCCTGCAAGCAAACAAAGAACAAGCAAGAAACTAAGATTGCAATCTGGATATTGCGAATATAAGATGAAAGTTTATTGATCAAGGTGGGGTTCTGTGACGCCTTGGTCTGGTCGTTGAACACAAACGAAGTACGCGAAGTTGCAGCTATGCCGAACCTTTTATCTAAACAAAACCCAAAGTCTAAATGAAGCCCTAAGGGTTGTATATATGGAGGAAGAGGGGGGAATTTCCTGGCCCTTGGGGACGGGTCCGAAACCAAACCTATCTCTTGTTTCCCCACACATAGGAACTCTAAAAACAGCCTATACTTATGTATTTTGAAATTACATGGGTCTTGCGCAATATTAAGGTGACACAGCACCTATAATAGCCTCTGGACGACATTTGTGAAGTGGCATCTTGTATATTTCGTCCAAGACTCCATGCACTCATTACTGTGGCTTCAAAGTCCTGAAATCAACACTTGAAACTTCGTTCTTGTTTCCCTTGCGCATGACATCATCTCCATGCTTGTTCTTGCTCCAATGTTCATCCTTCTCCTTGCTAGACCCTTCATTTTTAAGCACAACAAATGTATCCAATTTAGGCAGCATCATATTCTCATGAACATTAGAATCATTACCAAGAAACGAAAGTAGCTAGTAAGTTAACTGGCGTGCATGAGCTCTAGTAATTGTCTAGTATGTATAGTAGCAGGGGATGTGGGTGTAACAATGATATTGATGTCCTCATCATCCTCCCCTTCTTGAAATGAAGTCGTCCTCGACGGAAGCTCATCTTCCTCACCCAAATAAGGCTTCAAATCTGCAATGTTAAAAGTGGGACTAACCCCAAAATCTGAAGGCAGCTCAAGTTTATATGCATTATCATTTATTTTCTCTAACACATTAAAAGGACCATCAGCACGTGGCATTAACTTTCATTTGCGCAAATCAGGAAATCTATCCTTACGTAAATGTAACCAAACAAGATCTCCAGGTGCAAACACAATATGTTTTCTACCCTTATCTCCAGCAAGTTTATATTCAGCATTCATACGCTCAATGTTTTCCTTAGTTAACTCATGCATTTTTAAGAACAATTCTGCACATTGTTTAGCATCAAAATTAACCTTCTCCGAAGATGGAAGAGGCAACAAATCAATAGGTGCACGAGGTAGAAAACCATACACAATCTCAAAAGGGCACATCTTAGTAGTAGAATGCAATGAACGATTATAAGCAAATTCAATATGAGGCAAGCATTCTTCCCACATTTTCTTATTATTCTTCAAAACAGCCCTAAGCATAGTAGACAATGTTCTATTTACTACTTCAGTTTGTCCATCAGTTTGGGGGTGACAAGTAGTACTAAAAAGCAGTTTAGTCCCCAACTTAGCCCATAAACATCTCCAAAAGTGGCTAAGAAATTTAGTATCACAATCAGAAACATTAGTATTTGGCACACCATGCAAGCGAATAATTTCATGAAAGAACAAATCAGCAACATTAACAACATCATCGCTTTTATGACATGGTATAAAGTGTGCCATTTTCGAGAATCTATCCACGACAACAAATATGCTATCCCTCCCCTTCTTTGTTCGAGGTAAACCTAAAACAAAGTCCATAGATATGTCCTCCCAAGGAACACTAGGTACAGGCAAAAGCATATATAAACCATGAGGGTTGAGTTGTGACTTAGCTTTTTGACATGTACTGCAGCGAGCAACAAAACGCTCAACATCCCGTCTCATCTTTGGCAAAAAGAAATGTGTAGCATGTGTATCCTCCATCTTCTTCATGCCAAAGTGTCCCATTAATCCTCCTCCATGCGCCTCCTGCAACAACAAAAGACAAACAGAGCTAGCTGGAATGCATAGCTTGTTAGCACAAAACACAAATCCATCGTTAACGATGAACTTGTTCCATGTTCTCCCTTCTTTACAATTATGCAAAACATCTTTAAATTCAGCATCATGCAGATATTGATCTTTGATGGTCTCCAAACCAAATATTTTAAAGTCAAGTTGTGAAAGCATAGTATAACGACGAGACAATGCATCAGCAATAACATTTTCTTTACCCTTCTTGTGTTTAATGACATAAGGGAAAGTCTCAATGAATTCAACCCATTTAGCATGTCTACGGTTTAGTTTTGGTTGACTTTTAATGTGTTTCAAAGATTCATGATCAAAATGTATAACAAATTCTTTGGGCCATAAATAATGTTGCCATGTTTCTATGGTCCGAACAAGAGCATATAATTCTTTATCATAAGTAGAATAGTTCAGACTAGGCCCACTCAATTTTTTAGAAAGGTATGCAACAGGTTTGCCATCTTGTAATAACACACCTCCTAATCCAATTCCACTAGCATCACATTCAAGCTCAAAAGTCTTATTAAAATCAGGAAGTTGGAGAAAAGGAGCATCTGTCAACTTATCTTTCAATACCGTGAAGGCTTCTTCATGTGCGGTACCACAAACAAAAGGCACATCCTTCTTTGTAAGCTCATTGAGAGGTGCAACAATGGTGCTAAAATCTCTCACAAAACGCCTATAGAAACCAGCGAGTCCAAGAAAACTCCTCACTTGTGTGACCTTTTTGGGCTACGGCCAACTCTTAATAGCTTCAATCTTGGCTTTATCAACTTCAATTCCCCGTGGAGTAACAACATAGCCAAGAAAAGATACTTGGTCGATGCAAAAGGTGCACTTCCCAAGGTTACCAAACAAACGTGCATCACGTAGAGAAATAAAAACAGCACATAAATGTTCCAAATGTTCTTCCAAAGATGTGCTATAAATCAGTATATCATCAAAATATACTACCACAAATCGTCCAATGAAAGCACGTAAAACTTCGTTCATTAGTCTCATGAAAGTACTAGGTGCATTAGTTAACCCAAAAGGCATGACAACCAGTCATATAAACCAAACTTAGTTTTAAATGTTGTTTTCCATTCATCTCCCAATTTCATACGAATTTGATGGTATCCACTACGCAAATCAACTTTGGAGAATATTGTAGAGCCACTCAATTCACTAAGCATATCATCTAGCCTAGGAATAGGATGACGATAACGAATAGTAATATTATTAATGCCTCTACAATGAACACACATATGTGATGTCCATCCTTTTTCGGCACTAGAATAATAGGAACAGCACAAGGACTAAGGAATTCGTGCATATAATCTTTGTCGATCAGCTCCTGTACTTGACGCATAATCTCCTTCGTCTCCTCTAGATTGGTATGGTATGGTGCATGGTTGGGTAGCGATGCACCAGGCATTAAGTCAATTTGATGCTCAATCCGTTGAATAGGTGGTAATCCCGGTGGCAAGTCTTGTGGAAAGACGTCAGCGAACTCCTGCAAAATGTTAGTGACAGCAGGGGGCAAAGAAGAAGGCACGTCCTCAAATGAAAATAATGCCTCTTTGCACACAAAGGCATAGCAAACAGATTTGCTGAAATCTAGCTCATCAAATATCAGATTTTGTGGCAAGTAAACTTGCACTTTTCAATCTAATTTCAGAAGCAACACTAGATGGTTTATTATTAGATTCATTAGTTGCTCAAATTCTTTTGCCACAATCTGATTTCCACTCTTATTTTTCTCCTATTTTGCTTTATTAGCTCTATTAATATCATCTTTCAAAATGGAATCAGGAGTCATAGGAAGCAAAGTAATATTTTTATCCTTATGAACAAGAGTATACTAATTGTTTCTACCATGGTGTACGGATTTTTTTATCAAATTTCCATGGTCTACAAGTAATAAGGAACACACTTGCATGGGTACCACATCCAATAGGTCTGTCACCTAGCAGTGCATCAAGGACATAATTATTTTGTGCAGCAATGAGGATAATCCTCAGATCACGGACCCAGTCCGCATCATTGCTACTATCATCTTTCAACTTAGTTTTCTCTAGGAACATATCAAAAATAAAACAGTGGGGCTATACGTGAGCTATTGATCTACAACATAGATATGCAAATACTATCAGGACTAAGTTCATGATAAATTAAGTTCAATTAATCATATTACTTAAGAACTCCCACTTAGATAGACATCCCTCAAGTCATCTAAATGATCACGTGATCCATATAACCTAAACCATGTCCGATCATCACATGAGATGGAGTAGTTTTCAAGGGTGAACATCTCTATGTTGATCATATCTACTATATGATTCACGTTCGACCTTTCGGTCTCCAGTGTTCCGAGGCCATGTCTGTACATGCTAGGCTCGTCAAGTTTAACTCAAGTATTCCGCATGTGCAAAACTGTCTTGCACCCGTTGTATGTGAACGTAGAGCTTATCACACCCGATAATCACGTGGTGTCTTGGCACGACGAACTGTAGCAATGGTGTATACTCAGGGAGAACACTTATACCTTGAAATTTTAGTGAGGGATCATCTTATAATGCTACCGTTGTACTAAGCAAAATAAGATGCATAAAAGATAAGCATCACATGCAATCAAAATATGTGACATTATATGGACAACATCATCTTGTGCCTTTGATCTCCATCCCCCAAGCACTGTCATGATTTCCATCGTCACCGGCTTGACACCTTGATCTCCATCGTAGCGTCATGGTCGTCTCGCCAACTATTGCTTCTACAACTATCGCTAACGCATAGTGATAAAGTAGAGAAATTACATGGCCTTCGCATTTCATACAATAAAGCGACAACCATAAGGCTCCTGCCAGTTGCCGATAACTTTTAAAAAACATGATCATCTCATACAATAACGTATATCACATCATGTCTTGACCATATCACATCACAACATGCCCTGCAAAAACAAGTTAGATGTCCTCTACTTTGTTGTTGCAAGTTTTACGTGGCTGCTATGGGCTTCTAGTAAGAACCGTTCTTACTTACGCATCAAAACCACAACGGTGATTTATCAAGTTTCCTGTTTTAATCTTCAACAAGGACCGGCCGCAGTCAAATTCGAATCAACTAAAGTAGGAGAAACAGACACCCGCCAGCCACCTTTATGCAAAACTAGTTGCATGTCTGTCGGTGGAACCGGTATCATGAACGTGGTCATGTAAGGTTGGTCCGAGCCGCTTCATCCAACAATACCGCCGAATCAAAATAAGACATTGGCGGTAAGCAATATGACGATCACCGCCCACAACTCTTTGTGTTCTACTCGTGCATATCATCTACGCATAGACCTCACTCTGATGCCACTGTTGGGGAATGTAGCATGCAATTTCAAAAAAAATCCTACGCTCACGTAAGATCTATCTAGGAGATGCATAACAACGAGAGGGGGAGAGTGTGTCTACGTACCCTCGTAGACCGAAAGGGGAAGCGTTTGACAACGCGGTTGATGTAGTCGAACTTCTTCTCGTTCCGACCGATCAAGCACCGAATGTATGGCACCTCCGAGTTCTACACATGTTCAGCTCGAAGACGTCCCTCGAACTCTTGATCCAACAGAGTGTCGAGGAAGTAGATGAGTTCCGTCAGCACGACGGCGTGGTGACGGTGATGGTGAAGTGATCCGCGCAGGGCTTCGCCTAAGCACCCGAGAATATGACCGAGGGTGTAATCTGTGGAGGGGGGCGCCACACATGGCTAACAGATGTTGTTAGTTCTAGCGGTGCCCCCCACGTATATATAGGTGGGAGAGGGAGAGGGGCTGCAAGGGGCACCCCAAGTAGGAGTAATCCTACTTGGGCGCCTCCTCCAAGTCGGCCACCCCCTTCCATATTCATCGGAGGGGGAAGGAAAGAGAGGGGGGAGGGGAAGGAAAGGGGGAGGCCGAATCCTCCCCTTCCTTTCCTTCTCCTCCTATTCAGCCTATAGAGGGCACACCAGCCCCTTTTGGGGCTGGTCTGTCCAACTCTTGGCCCATTAGGCCCATATAGCCTGCCGGGGGTTGCCCGGAACCCCTTCCAGTGACCCGATACGTACCCGGTACCCCCAGAACACTTCCAGTGTCTGAATACTGTCGTCATATATATGAATCTTTACCTCTCAACCATTTTGGACTCCTCGTCATGTCCGTGATCTCATCCGGGACTCCGAACAACATTCGGTCACCAAATCACATAACTCATATAATAATATATTGTTAATGAACGTTAAGCATGCGGACCCTACGGGTTCGAGAACTATGTAGACATGACTGAGACACCTCTCCGGTCAATAACCAATAGCGGAACCTGGATGCTCATATTGGCTCCTAAATATTCTACAAAGATCTTTATCGGTCGAACCGTTATGACAACATACGTTATTCCCTTTGTCATCGGTATGTTACTTGCCCGAGATTCGATCGTCGGTATCCACATACCTAGTTGAATCTCGTTACCGGCAAGTCTCTTTACTCGTTCTGTAATGCATCATCCCGCAACTAACTCATTAGTCACATTGCTTGCAAGGCTTATTATGATGTGCATTGCCGAGAGGGCCGAGAGATACCTCTCCGATACTCGGAGTGACAAATCCTAATCTCGATCTATGCCAACCCAACAACCACCTTCGGAGATACCTGTAGAGCATCTTTATAATCATCCAATTACGTTGTGACGTTTGATAGCACACAAGGTACTCCTCGGGTATTCGGGAGTTGCATAATTTCATAGTCAAAGGAATATGTATAAGTCATGAAGAAAGCAATAGCAATAAAACTTAATGATCATTATGCTAAGCTAACGGATGGGTCTTGTCTATCACATCATTCTCCTAATGATGTGATCCCGTTCATCAAATGAGAACACTTGTCTATGGTTAGGAAACTAAACTATCTTTGATTAACGAGGTAGTCTAGTAGAGGCTTGCTAGGGACACGGTGTTTTGTCTATGTATCCACACATGTATCAAGTTTCCGGTTAATATAATTCTAGCATGAATAATAAACATTTATCATGATATAAGGAAATATAAATAACAACTTTATTATTGCCTCTAGGGCATATTTCCTTCAAGTCTACTCCTAGGATAAATGACATGCTTGATGAATTGAGTGTCTCTACAATATTCTCCAAAGTTGATTTGCGTAGTGGATACCATCAAATTCATATGAAATTGGGAGATGAATGGAAAACAACATTTAAAACTAAGTTTGGATTATATGAGTAGTTAGTCATGCCTTTTGGGTTAACTAATGCACCTAGTACTTTCATGAGATTAATGAACGAAGTTTTACGTGCTTTCATTGGACGATTTGTGGTAGTCTATTTTGATGATATATTGATTTATAACAGATCTTTGGAGGAACATTTGGAACATTTACATGCTGTTTTTATTGTTCTACATGATGCACGTTTGTTGGGTAACCTTGGGAAGTGCACCTTTTGCACCGACCAAGTATCTTTTCTTGGCTATGTTGTTACTCCACAGGGATTTGACGTTGATAAAGCCAAGATTGAAGCTATTGAGAGTTGGTTGCAGCCCAAAACGGTCAAACAAGTCAGTATTTTTCTTGGCCTCGCTGGATTTTGTAGGCGTTTGTGAGAGATTTTAGCACCATTGATGCACCTCTCAATGAGCTTACAAAGAAGGATGTGCCTTTTGTTTGGGGTACCACACAGGAAGAAGCCTTCACGGTACTAAAAGATAAGTTGACACATGCTCCTTTACTCCAACTTCCTGATTTTAATTAGACTTTTGAGCTTGAATGTGATGCTAGTGGAATTGGATCAGGAGGTGTGTTATTACAAGATGGCAAATCTGTTGCATACTTTTCAGAAAAATTGAGTGGGCCTAGTCTGAACTATTTTACTTATGATAAAGAATTATATGCTGTTGTTCAGACTTTAGAAACATGGCAACATTATTTATGGCCCAAAGAACTTGTTATACATTCTGATCATGAATCTTTGAAACATATTAAAAGTCAAGCTAAACTGAAACATAGACATGCTATATGGGTTGAATTCATTGAGACGTTCCCTTATGTCATTAAACACAAGAGAATGTTATTGCTGATGCATTGTCTCGTCGTTATACTATGCTTTCACAACTTGACTATAAAATATTTGGTTTGGAGACCATCAAAGATCAATATCTGCATGATGCTGAATTTAAAGATGTTTTGCATAATTGTAAAGAAGGGAGAACATGGAACAAGTTCGTCGTTAACGATGGATTTGTGTTTTGTGCTAACAAGCTATGCATTCCAGCTAGCTCTGTTTGTCTTTTGTTGTTGCAGGAGGCGCATGGAGGAGGATTAATGGGACACTTTGGCATGAAGAAGACGGAGGATACACATGCTACACATTTCTTTTTGCCAAAGATGAGACGGGATGTTGAGCGTTTTGTTGCTCGCTGCAGTACATGTCAAAAAGCTAAGTCACAACTCAACCCTCATGGTTTATATATGCCTTTGCCTGTACCTAGTGTTCCTTGGGAGGACATATCTATGGACTTTGTTTTAGGTTTACCTCGAACAAAGAAGGGGAGGGATAGCATATTTGTTCTCGTGGATAGATTCTCGAAAATGGCACACTTTATACCATGTCATAAAAGCGATGATGTTGTTAATGTTGCTGATTTGTTCTTTCATGAAATTATTCGCTTGCATGGTGTGCCAAATACTAATGTTTCTGATTGTGATACTAAATTTCTTAGCCACTTTTGGAGATGTTTATGGGCTAAGTTGGGGACTAAACTGCTTTTTAGTACTACTTGTCACCCCCAAACTGATGGACAAACTGAAGTAGTAAATAGAACATTGTCTACTATGCTTAGAGCTGTTTTGAAGAATAATAAGAAAATATGGGAAGAATGCTTGACTCATATTGAATTTGCTTATAATCGTTCATTGCATTCTACTACTAAGATGTGCCCTTTTTAAATTGTGTATGGTTTCCTACCTCGTGCACCTATTGATTTGTTGCCTCTTCCATCTTCGGAGAAGGTTAATTCTGATGCTAAAAAACGTGCTGAATTGTTTTTAAAAATGCATGAGTTAAATAAGGATAACATTGAGTGTATGAATTCTAAATATAAACTTGTTGTAGATAAGGGTAGAAAACATGTTGTGTTTGCAGCGTTTAAGACAAGGAAAAAATTCTGTAGAAGAATATTATCAGGATACAAACTGGTATGATTAGATGTGGTGTTGTTGAGGATAATTAAGCTGTTTGCACGTTTTATGGGTGGATTAAATAGAGAGATTCAGACCATTCTAGAGTATAATGAATATAATAATATCACTCGTTTATTCCATCTTGCTTGGAAAGCTGAACGTGAAGTGCACGATCGACAGGCATTGGCGCGAACTAACTTTTCTGGAGGTCGACCTTCATCATGGACACCGCGTGCATCCTCTACTTCCACACGTTCTGCTACACCGGCACCTCCGTCAGTGTGATGATTGTTATTGAGGATGGTGGGTACGGGTCCGCTAGTGACAATGATGAGGAGACTTTGGCTCTTATTACAAGTGAAGAACACAGTGGAGATGATTCTGATCATGACACGCAATACATGGCTACTGAAGATGCTGACAGGTATGAATGTTTAGTTGCTGAACGTGTTTTGAGTGTGCAGGTTACACAAGTTGAGCAAAATCAGAGGCATAATATTTTCCATACAAAGGGAGTTGTGAAGGAACGTTATGTTCGCGTCATCATAGATGGAGGGAGCTGTAACAACTTGGCTAGCATGGAGATGGTGGAGAAGCTATCTCTCACCACAAGACCACATCCACATCGTTACTACATCCAATGGTTCAACAACAGCGGGAAGGCTAAGGTAACACGTACTGTTCGTGTGCATTTTAGTATCTCTACATATGCTGATTATGTTGATTGTGCAGGAGCAGATGCAGACGTTATGAACGTTTGGCAAAGCTCGGCATGATGACTACTTGATAGTGTGACATGCTTTACGAACTAGGACTTCAAAAATGTTTTGAATGCCACGGAACATATGAGATGTTCCAAGAGCTGAAATTGGTATCTCAGACTCATTCCTGAGTCGAGAGGTATGAGACCTCTTGATATGGGGCTAACACGGTGTAGGCCGATCTTTCACGATTGGAGTGGATTCCCTCGAAGAACACGATGAACACGGGGAAGAACGGGGAGAAATCACAAGGGGAAACACTCAAGAACAAGTCCAATCACACATCCACTAGACTATCAAACACACAAGATCCACAAGGTACATGAACAACAAAGGGAAAGCTACAAGTTAAAGTTCATCTCCATGAGGAGGTCTTGATGATATCCTAGACAGATCTTCCCATGAAGGGGTCTTGAATCCAAGGTGGATCTTCTCCGTAGAGGCTGCGGTCTCTCTCGATGGAGTAGATTCGTATGGATGAGCAAAACTCTATCTCAAATGAGCTAATCCTTTGCTAACCCTAACTAGGAGGAGGAGGGGGTCTATATATAGTCTAAGCCACGAAGGGGTAAGTGAGAAAGAGGGATACATGGGCCTCTGGCCCGACTCTGCGGGCAGGCAGGCGCCGAATGTCCGAGCTGGGCGCCGGATGTCCGGCCGATCGCAAGAGGCCGGATGTCCGGGCTGAAGTGGCAGTTCGAGTCCTTCTCTGGATAGGGGATGCCGGATTTCTGGGAGGGATGCCGGATGTCCGGGCGTTGCTGAGGCGCCGGATGTCTGGGCACATGGGCTGGATGTCCGGCCGCTGATGCTTCGATCCTCTGTTGGTGCAGCTCCTTGGAGGCTGCACAGGCGCTGGATGTCCGGCCTTTGGCCCAGATGTCCGGCCGCTGTAGCTTCCCGCAGCTCCGTTTCTTCCGTCGTCGCTTCCAGGCTTCCCTCGTGGATGGTGTAGTTGTTCCTTGGCGCTTGCACTCCTCCTCAACATCTGTGATGCTCCGACAATATCTATGCATGCACACGGGAGAAGTGTCAAGTAGTATACCATCCTCGAAGGGGTCAAATGAGCACGTGTAAAGGAGATGATTCACCTTTGTGTATGTGAAGTAGATGTCGCACGTGTCACTTGCCGAACGGACTCTTGACATGATGATGTCCATAGAAGCTCCGCATCATCTCCCCCCCTTCGGAAAGATCTGACCTCGGATCGAAAACCAAATCACCATGGGAAAAATATGGCTTCGCCATGTCGAAGTGGACGTTCACCAAGTACTCATCATTTTGAAGCTCGAAATGGGCACTCTCCCATGTCACACCGTCTAGTGATTCCTTCAAAAGGAGTAAGGACAATAAACACTTGGAAAAGCAAATGTGGTTAGCGTTAGTGCAAAAACAAGCATTCAAGAGGTGAGTCACCAAACAAGTGTCATCATCATGCAAAGAATATGGTGTGACAAAGGATTGTGACATGGTATGTAAGCATATCAATCTAGCACAAGCAAATATATCATGGAGACAAGCATGTAAATGTGAGGTAGATATGAAAATATGTGTGTCAAGATAATAAGTATCTACCTCAAGTTCATAGCAAGCATTCACAAATTTCTCAATGAAAGGTCTATTGTAGTCATATGAATCATTCACAACACCAAATAAGATGAGATGTCTAAACACATGGGTCAAGTGCAAGACAGTCCAAGCATAACGTGCATATGGTGTAGTGAATATAGTGTGGCACTCACACAATAGAAAGAGCAATTGTTCATCATGTGTGAGGCAATCAAGTCAATCATGTGACAAGCAATGGGACATGGCATTTGTGAAGAAATGACATTGTTGCAACCAAACATGTGATAGGAGCAAGTAATCCAAGAATTGGATGCAACACACAAGGCATATATATCACGATGCATGGAACCGTGGAAATGACAAGTCGAAGCAAGATCTCTAACATGTGCGCAATCAAGTAGTCCAAGATGAACAATAAATCTCATGGTGCAAACACAAGTAGTATGATCCATAATATCCAGGCTCATGGTTTGGGGGTTCTCAAAAGAGAAGGATATCACCTTGAAAGCATGTCCTTGTGCATCCTTCACAATGCCGAAACACAAGCAAAAGCGGTGTAGAAGCGAGTCGTGGTAGAATGTATGAGGCTCGCTCTCAAGAGCTCGAATGGTCAACTCACGTGAAGTGGAAGTCGACACAAAGTCCAAGTATCCTACACATGCACACAACAAAACAAATAATGTATGCGCATGGTAGATAAACACATCATCCATCATGATGGTTCTCTTCTTTTGCACATAACCATTAGAAGCACAAGTGCATGAATAATATGATGCAACAATGGCAATATTCATGGCACTAGGTATATGGTGCAAAGAGGTAAGACAAGCATGCTTCACAAGAATTATGTCAAAATCTCCAAATATATGCGAGAATGCTATGGGGGCAAACTCATTATCAAGACTAAAGGCATAGTTGCACTCAATACATGGCAAATCATCTAGCATGAGGGAGGCAACATATGGAGAGATATGACAAGAAGCAATAACAATCATGTGCAAAGCATGTAGATGGTTGTCATGAACCGCAAGAAATGAGCAAGTATGAATCATTGGTGATGCAACAAGGCAAGCAATCATAGTAATCAAGTCGTGCAAGCTAGTAGTGTGAAGATGAAACATACTAGAGGAAATCATGGCAATCATGTCATGTGAGCAAATAATAGGCATAGGCAATGCACATGACATATCGCAAGCACGAACACAAAGCAAGATCATAGTATCATCATAGGAATGGGTCGTAAGTGGAACATGGCAATAACAAGCAATATCTCCACCAAGCTTGCAAATACACATACAAGTACTAGAATCAATCATCATGTGTAATGAAAAGCATGGGTCACAAATGCATGGCAAAGGTATAGTAATTAGCATATCATGCAAAGTGAACATGGCAGATGGGCATATAATATGTAATGGACAACAACCCATAGCCAAGTGAGGGCCATGTAGAATAAATGCGCGAAGTCTTTGTGCGAAGAGAGTGTTGGGAAAGGCAATCCATGGGATCCCAAGTCATCTTTGCTCTCTAGAGCTAGTTTGTCAACTCATGGGATTGTGAGTTTGACAAGTATTCATGGGTACCTACACAAAAGAGACACAAACCAAAGAAATTGTGCGCGTGGTAAATGTACACATCATCCATCATGATGTGTATGTGCACATGTGAGTTAGCACAAGATAAGCATCGGTCAAAGAAATTTGATGCATGGTATAAGAACATGTCATTCATCATGAAAGAATAGTTATTATGTATGATACGATGGGGACACAAATTTAGCATACAAGTATATGGCACATCAATAGCATTTTCATTCATGGGGAGCATATGGTGCACATAATTATGAGGATCATGCAATGGATGGGATGTGTCAAAATCTTCTAACATGTATGAGGAAACTATGTGGGTCTCCTCATGAGAAATATTGGAAACATCATATGGAGAAAATGGACAACATCCAAAACAATGCATATCCCAAGCTAGGTGCTCATGGCATGGCATATGAGATGAATGATGCAAAGGGAGCATATCAATATCATCACAAGAAAAACAAATGCCAATAACCATGGGCTTGTCATCTATGCCATATGTGCAAATTGGGTTTACTTTAATGGCATATGCATAGTCACTACGAAGAGATTGCAAATATGACATATGATTGATCTCATGGATAGCATATGACAAGTCAAGCGGATTATCGAACATGATGTGACCTAAAGAATTGTCACAAGAAATCCTATGTAACATGGCATCACAACTAATAGACTCCACATGGCAATCATCAAACTCATCATAAATGGGGAAATCATTGCATGGGGAAATCGTACTAGCATGAAGCATGGTAATAGTGTGATCAACATCATGCAAGCAATCAATCTCAAGAATGTCCACTAGTGGGACTAGAGCATCACCTTCACCTATGTTACCATGTTCATTCCACTCAAGTGGTGTAGGTGAGGTGGGAAAGACCAAATGGTGGTCCTCTTCATCTTGATGGAACCATGTGGGGGTGCATCATATTCCACCATGGCCATCGTCTTGTCCAAAGGAAGGACGAAGTCTTCGAGAATCGGCGCGTCATCATATATGGGACCTAGCACCAAATGAGAAGACACAATGGAGGTAGAGATTAAGTCGTTAGAAATCATAGTGGCCTCACATGCCCTATCAACTATCACACTCTCTCTATGTGGTGGTTCACTCACTCCCTCAAAATAGGTGCACTCAAACTCATGTATGGTGGAGTCACTCATCTCACTCAAGTGGTGGGGGTTGTGGCTCTCCTCACATGGGAATTGTGGCAACTCATCATATATGGGGCTAGTGGTGAAGTCACTCTCACTCTCAATGTGGTGGCAAAAGTCACTCAAGTCATCATACGTCGCCGTGGTCGAGGTGAAATACTCAACCATCTCATCGCCGTCGCCGTGGATGAAGGCCAAAGATGGCACATCATCACTCTCGCCTCCAAAGATGGAAGCACCATCCTTGCTCGTCACCATGTCGCTCGCCTCCAGAGCTTGGTCCTTGAAGGTCTCCGTAGTCGTACTCGTCGCCGCACCGTCTTGAAAAAGAGTCAAAGTAGACTCGGCACCATCAATGCCACAAAGAGGTATGGAGGTGAAGTCGAACTTGGGAGCATCGTCTTGGAGCTCATCGGGCTTGGACATCGTGGTGGTACTAGCCTCATGCTCGCCATCTTGGAGCTTGGTCTTTGAGAAGTGTGCTTGGGGTCGAGAAGCCTTGGTCTTCATGAGTTCTTGTTCCGCCTTGAGAGCACCAATGTAGTTGTCATCGAGGGACTTGTAGTTCTAGAGGAAGATAGTCTTGGAGATGTCGTTGTTCAAACCCATCATGAAGTAGAACTTCATGGAAATGGGGTCGTCCACGCCGGCTCGTCGCAAGGCTTTCTTCATCTCCTTGAAGTACGCGTCGATGGACTTGGATGCTTGGATGGTGTTCGCCAATTGGCGTAGAAGTTGTTCCGTGTAGGTTGGAGGCACGAACTCTCGCCGCAAAGCTCTCTTTGTCTTGGGCCAACTCATGTCATAGCCATCCAAAGGTGTGTGAAGCCACCATGTGGACACGTAGTCGTGGAAGTTCCTTGTGGCGCACTTCACTTGATCTTCAGGAGGAACTTGATGTAGCTTGAGGTAGTCGTCCATTAAGCGCTCCCACTCGAGATACTCCTTGGGTTATTGAGTCCCATAGAAAGGAATCGTGTGGTCGATGTTGAGGTCGTAGTAGCTTGTGGAAGTCGCGGACTTGAGCTTGGGGAGCTTCTCTTGAGCATAGTCTTGAGGTGCTTGTTGGCGAAGATGCCGTATGTCCATAGGCGAAGATGCCTTGAAGTCGCTTGGCGAAGATGCCGTATGTCCATAGGCGAAGATGCCTTGAAGTCGCTTGGCGAAGATGCCAAGGGAGATGGTGAAGTCATTGAGAGGTGGTTGGTGTTGAGCTCTTGACCTTCACGTTTTTATTGGTGATGGTGTCGATGCCGATGTGATCTTGCCGAAGATGGTAGCTCGGAAGCATGTGTACTTGAGCGCCTTCTCGAAGATGATGAAGATCGCTTGTAGGACTTGATGAGGGATTTGATCTCCTCCATTTGAGCTTGCATCTTGGCGTCGGTAGAGTTTTTCGTGGCATCAAACTTGTCGTTGTTGTTGTAGACCGAAGGTGAAATGCCTTGCCTATCCATCACAAGACTCGAGTAGAGGTGATTAGGAAATGAGATAAACAATACCAAGTTACCTTTTCCCAAAGTTGAGGATGTATCCTATTTCACTCAATGTGAAATGAAAGAATAGTGGAATTGGTACCGGACTTGTTCACTCACACCTATCAATTAAAGCTTATGGAGTAACTCGGTGAGGATAGTGGCACAAAAATTTAATGCAAAATGTTAGCAAGAGTCAATAATTTTGAAAGGGATTCACAAATTCACAAGTGAAACAAGTAAACCAATAGCAATGAATGGCACACGGAAACACACACACGGATAGATAAATGGGCTCGTGCAACCAAGGAATGAGCACAAAATGTGGAGTCCACGGAAAACGCTCGTGTTGCACAACTTAAGAGAGACGCTAGCACGATTGCTCAATAGGGGGATACGACACTTGTGCACAACCTATAAGATGCAAAATGGATAAACTTTCGATCCCAAGTATACTATGTATGTATGTTCCGGTGCTTTAGCATAAGATGATCCAAGATGATCGGATATGATACCATATGATATATTGTAATGCACTATGATACGATGCTATGTCTCTTGCTTACAAGCTTCATTGCTCTTTCTCTTTTCCTTAAAAGCTTATTCTTCTTCTTCTTTTTGATATGGCCACAATGCACAAACCAAGATAGCAATTGTGTATATGCGGGAAGAAACTTGTGACACAAGGGATGATATGATACCAAGATGATACCAATATGATATGGTATGTATGCAATGAAAGGGATGATCACTAATGTGCACAAGTAACGTTGCCGGCAATACTCAAATGGCTAGTCTCGATAGGCAAGTGACGTAAAATGGGCTAGGGGTTATCAATGCAATTGCAAGGGGGGTATCCAATGGTATCGTTGAGGTTACCGTCCTTGCTTATGGTTGGGGTGTCAAAATGGTGAAGTTGTCAATGCCGATGACGACCTCATGGCGATGATGAGTGGCGGTGTTGTCGATGTTGAACTGTTCCTAATTAGATGAAACACCTTAGGAAACAGAAAAACTGCGAACTCAAAATCTCAAATGTCAAATGGTGGTGGCAGGAATGTGGTGGTGGATGCAGAAGTATTGGTGGAAACCCGGTCAAAATGGGTTATGGTGGCGGAAGGGTGGGCTATACATGGTATCGGAGTTGAAAGCACGGTCCCTAAGTAGCCGAAACACCTTAGTAGACACAACTCACAACTCAAACAAAATTGGGTAAGTTGTGGTGGCGGAAGTGTATGGTGGGCAAGCCTATGCGGAAGTTATGGTGGTGGTTGATGAAGAAGAAATCATCCCTAAGTAGCCAAAACACCTTAGGAGACTCGAATCACTACTCAAACAACCTCTAATGCTAAGGATCAAAATGGGTTAGGTTGCGGAAGGCTATGGTGGTTTTACGGACGATATGGTGGGAGCCCTAAGCAAAGATGCCAAAGTGCCAAAACTTTGATGGAGTAAAATGATGATGGTTGTATTTTTGTGGGATGGGGGATGTCAATAGCTTCAAAACGAGCTAAAGAACGTCAAAATCGGACTCCGGATGAATTAGTTATGCACAAAACGGTGAAACAACGAAGGCTGAATTCCCAGGGGTCGGACATCCGGGGGTGGGGGACGGATGTCCGGGGACTGTCTATCCAGAGAGCCGTGATTTTGACCTCCAGAGGCCAGATGTCTGGCCGGGGACCCGGATGTCAGGCCCAGCGATTCCAGATCGGTATTTGGACTTCGAAACTCGATTTGGGGCGGAAATTTTCGAATTGGGGGCGGAAATAGATGATTTCGGGGTCAAAATTGGGCGAATTTCATGGATGGGAAGTGGGAAAACTTGGGGAGATGCTAGATCCACTAGTAACAAAGCAAATCCATGGATCAAATCCACCAAAATTTCATCACACCAACAAATCACAAAAAAAAATTGGGCTATTTTTGGTGGGGATTTTTGAATTTAGGACGAAATCAAGCAAAAGAAGGCTAGAAAACGGTGGGAGGGACTTCAAATACGTCATCAACCTAAGGTCTGATTCCATATGATACGGGGCTAACCCGGTGTAGGCCGATCTTTCATGATTGGCGTGGATTCCCTCGAAGAACACAATGAACACGGGGGGAAATCAGAAGGGGAAACACTCACGAACAAGTCCAATCACACATCCACTAGACAATCAAACACACAAGATTCACAAGGTACATGAACAACAAAGGGAAAGATACGAGGTAAAGTTCATCTCCATGAGAGATCTTGATGATATCCTAGACGGATCTTCCCATGAAGGGGTCTTGAATCCAAGGTGGATCTTCTCCGTAGAGGCCGCAGTCTCTCTCGATGGAGTAGATCCGTATGGATGAGCAAAGCTCTATCTCAAATGAGCTAATCCTTTGCAAACCCTAACTAGGAGGAGGAGGGGGTCTATATATAATCGAAGCCATGAAGGGGTAAGTGAGAAAGAGGGATACATGGGCCTCTGGCCCGACTCTGCACGCAGGCAGGCGCCGGATGTCCGGGCTGGGGGACGGATGTCCGGCTGTTCGCAAGAGGCCGGATGTCCGGGGCACGGGCCGGATGTCCGGGTGATACGTCTCCATCGTATCTACTTTTCCAAACACTTTTGCCCTTGTTTTGGACTCTAACTTGCATGTTTTGAATGGAACTAACCTGGACTAACGCTGTTTTCAGCAGAATTGCCATGGTGTTATTTTTGGGCAGAAATAAAAGTTCTCAGAATGACCTGAAACTTCACGGAGAATATTTTTGGAATATATAAAAAATACTGGCGAAAGAATGAAGACCAGGGGGCCCACACCCTGTCCACGAGGGTGGGGGCGCGCCTACCCCGCTAGGCGCGCCCCCCTGTCTCGTGGGCCCCCTGAGGCTCCACCGACCTCAACTCCAACTCTATATATTCACGTTCGGGGAGAAAAAATCAGAGAGAAGGATTCATCGTGTTTTACGATACGGAGCCGCGGCCAAGCCCTAATCTCTCTCGGGAGGGTTGATCTGGAGTCCGTTTGGGGCTCCGGAGTGGGGAATCCGTCGCCGTCGTCATCATCAACCTTCCTCCATCACCAATTTCATGATGCTCACTGTCGTGCGTGAGTAATTCCATCATAGGCTTGCTGGACGGTGATGGGTTGGATGAGATTTATCATGTAATCGAGTTAGTTTTGTTAGGGTTTGATCCCTAGTATCCACTATGTTCTGAGATTGATGTTGCTATGACTTTGCTATGCTTAATGCTTGTCACTACGGCCCGAGTGCCATGATTTCAGATCTGAACCTATTATGTTTTCATGAATATATGTGAGTTCTTGATCCTATCTTGCAAGTCAATAGTCACCTACTATGTGTTATCATCCAGTAACCCCGAAGTGACAATAATTGGGGCCACTCCTGATGATGATCGTAGTTTGAGGAGTTCATGTATTCACTAAGTGTTAATGCTTTAGTCCGGTACTCTATTAAAAGGAGGCCTTAATATCCCTTAGTTTCCAATAGGACCCAGCTGCCACGAGAGGGTAGGACAAAAGATGTCATGCAAGTTCTTTTCCATAAGCACGTATGACTATATTCAGAATACATGCCTACATTACATAGATGAACTGGAGCTAGTTCTGTGTCACCCTATGTTATAACTGTTGCATGAGGAATCACATCCGACATAATTATCCATCACTAATCCAATGCCTACGAGCTTTTCACATATTTATCTTTGCTTAGTTACTTTATCGTTACCACTGTAACTTTATCAGTTTCACATATTGATCTTTGCTTAGTTACTTTATCGTTGCCACTGTTACAATTACTACAAAACTACTACTATTACTTTTGCCACTGTAACCGTTACTTCCATACTACTTTGCTACTAAATACTTTGCTGCAGATATTAAGTTTACCAGGTTGGTTGAATTGACAACTCAACTGCTAATACTTGAGAATATTCTTTGGCTCCCCTTGTGTCGAATCAATAAATTTGGGTTGAATACTCTACCCTTGAAAACTGTTGTGATCCCCTATAGTTGTTGGTTACCAAGACTATTTTCTGGCGCCGTTGCTGGGGAGCATAGCTCTATTCTTTGAGTCACTAGGGATTTATATCTGCTGATCACTACGAGGAACCTGAAAGACGAGAAAACCAAAATTTATCCCTCAACTACGAGGGGAGGTAAGGAACTACCATCTACTCTGCACATGATTCACCTTCTGTTATGAGTAAATTTGCGACATCTACACCTGCTATTGATTCTGATAGGTCGCATGTTATTGATGATGCCACTTCTGCTATGCATGATACATATGATGAAACTAATTCTATGCTTGATAATACTGTGCCACTAGGTGAATTTCTGGATGAACAACTTGCTAGGGCTAGAGAGAATGAAATTATTGAAACTGATAATATTGATGAAAGTGATGATGAAGATTCTCCCCCTAGATATGAATTGCCTGTTGTGCCTCAGGGTTATGCTATGGATGAAGAAACTGCTAGAGAATTTTTGCTTGCAACGATAGATATGATCTTAAGAAATTATAAGCTAGGCTAAAAGAAAAATCTTTGAATGCTAGAATGAAATATGACCCTGATTTTGCTACTTCACCTATCTGTATTACTGATAAGGATTATGATTTCTCTGTCGACCCTGAGTTTTACTTTGGTTGAATCTGATCCTTTTCATGGCTATGAATCTGAAACTGTAGTGGCACATCTTACGAAATTAAATGATATAGCCACCCTATTCACTCATGAGGAAAAAAATTCGTTACTACTTTATCCTTAAGCTATTTCTGTTCTCATTAAAGGGTGATGCTCAAACATGGTTTAATTCTCTTGATCCTGGTTGTGTGCGTAGTCCCCAGGATATGATTTATTACTTCTCTGCTAAATATTTCCCTGCTCATAAGAAACAAGCTGTTTTAAGGGAAATATATAATTTTGTGCAAATTGAAGAAGAGAGTCTCCCACAAGCTTGGGGGACGCTTCTCCAATTACTTAATGCTTTGCCTAATCATCCTCTCAAGAAAAATGAAATACTTGATATCTTTTATAATGGACTAACCAATGCTTCCACAGACCACCTGGATAGTTGTGTTGGTTGTGTTTTCACGGAAAGAACTGTTGATCAAGCTGAATCGCTATTGAATAATATGTTGAGTAATGAAAATAATTGGACACTTCCTGAACCAACTCCTAAGCCAACTCTGAAGAAAAGGGGTATTCTATTTCTCAGTCCTGAAGATATGCAAGAGGCAAAGAAATCTATGAAAGAAAAAGGTATTAAAGCTGAAGATGTTAAGAATTTACCACCGATTGAAGAAATACATGGTCTTGATAACCCGACACAGGTAGTAAAGGTAAATTCTCTCTATAGATTCGATGAAGGTGATATTCCTCGTTATAAGTCTGCTAGCCAATGCTTAGATGAGTTTTATAATTTTATTGTTAAACAAGAAAACTTCAATGCTTATGTAGGTAGACAATTGAAACGTAATGCTTATATGATTGAACACTTGAGTGATTATATGTCTAGAGTTAAAGGTGAACTTAAACTTATTAGTAAACATGCTTCTATGGTTACCACTCAAGTAGAACAAGTGCTTAAGGCTCAAAATGATTTGCTCAATGAATTGAATAACAAGAAAAATGATAATGCTGTTAGAGTTATGACTAGAGGGGGTAAAATGACTCAGGAACCTTTGTACCCTGAGGGCCACCCTAAGAGAATTGAGCAAGATTCTCAAAGAACTAATGTTGATGCACCTAGTCCTTCTAAGAAGAAGAAAAAGAAAAATGATAGGACTTTGAATGCTTCTAGTGAACCTGTTGTTGACACACCTAAGAATCCCAATGATATTTCTATTTCTGATGCTGAACACAATCTGGTGATGAACATGAACCTAGTGATAATGTTACTGATGATGTTCATGTTGATGCTCAACCTAGCAATAACAATGATGTAGAGATTGAACCTGTTGTTGATCTTGGTAGCCCACAATCAAAGAATCAACATTATGATAAGAGAGATTTCGTTGCTAGGAAGCACGGTAAAGAAAGAGAACCATGGGTTCAGAAACCCATGCCTTTTCCTCCTAAACCATCCAAGAAAAAGGATGATGAGGATTTTGAGCGCTTTGATGAAATGATTAGACCTATCTTTTTGCATATGCGTTTAACTGATATGCTTAAAATGAACCCTTATGCTAAGTACATGAAAGATATTGTTACAAATAAAAGAAAGATACCGGAAGCTGAAATTTCCACCATGCTTGCTAATTATACTTTTAAAGGTGGAATACCTAAGAAACTTGGAGATCCAGGAGTACCAACTATACCATGCTCCATTAAAAGAAACTATGTTAAAACTGTTTTATGTGATCTTGGAGCCGGTGTTCGTGTTATGCCTCTCTCTTTATATCGTAGACTCGATTTGAATAAGTTGACACCTACTGAAATATCTTTGCAAATGGCCGATAAATCAAATGCTATACCTGTCGGCATCTGTGAGGATGTGCCTGTTGTGGTTGCAAACATTACTATTTTAACGGACTTTGTTATTCTTGATATTCCCGAGAAAGATAGTATGTCGATTATCCTTGGTAGACCCTTTCTGAATACTGCAGGGGCTGTTATTGATTGCAACAAAGGCAATGTCACTTTTCATGTTAATGGTAATGAGCATACGGTACACTTTCCGAGGAAACAACCTCAAGTCCACAGTATCAATTCTATTGGAAAAATTCCAACGATTACTATTGGAGGTTTTGAATTTCCTCTTCTTACTGCCAAGAAGAAATATGATATTCTTATTATTGGGGATGTGCATATCCCCGTTGAGGTAACTTAGTGTTATTCGGAAAGAGTTTGTTAACAAGACTTGATCAACCTTGTTAGTGGATTCCTTTTGATGAGCATGAGATGGATGAAGTTAGAAAGCACAACTCTCTGTAACCTCCTTTTACTTTCTGTTATTTAGATTGAATAAAGCAATAATAGTATTTTCTGTCTGTTTTACGAATTACCTATGCAATAAAAATACCCCGAAAATAAAAGTTCTCCAAATGCCCTGAAATTGAAATATGATTTTTTATAGAATATTTAAGAATATCTGGCACTGAGAACACATCAGGGGGAGCCACCACCCACTACAGGAATCAGCTGCTTTGCCGTCTGCCACAGCAGACGGCAAAGGCCTTTGCCGTCTGCCGTGGACGGCAAAAGGCTCCGGCAAAGTAGGCATCGGTAAAGAGCTTCTTTGCCGTCTGCTTTTTGAAGCGGATGGCAAAGGGGCCTTTGCTATCAGCGGCTGACGGCAAAGAAAGCCGACGGCAATAAATGCGTTGTTAGTCCGTTAGGCGGCTAACGGCAGCCTTTGCCGTCCGCTGACGGCAAAGAGCATCTAGCCTTTGTCGTCCGCCGAATGACGTCAGCTGGACGTCACTACGGGAAAAGCCTTTACCGTCTCCTGCTGTAGGCAAATGTGGGCATTCTTTGCCGTCTGCCACTGTAGGCAAAGCCTTTGCCGTCCGCCGCTGTAGGCAAACTGACCAAATGTGTCAGCTCCCAGGGAGCACAGGTGGCCGCCGCGTGGCTTCTTTTGCCAGCCGCAGCAGACGGCAAAGGAGTCTTTGCCATCAGCGGCTGACGGCAAAGGTGCCTCTTTTTCTGTTTTTTTAAATCTAGCAATTTTCGCAGCAAATATATGACATATATATATATATATTTCACAGGGCTATTTAACAGCAAACATATGACATATCCAGCACATAAGTTTCATCGTGCATACATATATAGTTCCATCCATTCATACATAGCAAGTTGCACATACACATTATTCCATCCATACATATTACAATGCAAAGTTTCATCAAGATAGCAAGTTCCATCATAGCAGCTAGAAGAATACTAGAGGAGAATGAAAGAAAAAACAAGCACTCCATCATAGCAAGCTAGCTTCCGTGAAGTGAATGAAATCTGCAAAATGGCAAATAAGAAAGTTAGAAAAAGGTGACTAGAAGAAGAAGTATATGCCATTTATGAGCTAACTTAGGTGAAATGGATCATTTATGAGCTAACTTAGTTGAAATGGATCGTTTATGAGCTAACCTAGGTGAAATAGATCGTTTATGAGCTAACTTAGGTATAATGCATCATTTTAGAGCTAACCTAGGTAAGATGGGTCATTTTGGAGCTAACCTAGGTGAAATGGATCGTTTCTAGCTAAGTTAGGTGAAATGGATCGTTTATGAGCTAACCTAGGTGAAATAGATCGTTTATGAGCTAACTTAGGTAAAATGCATCATTTTAGAGCTAACCTAGGTGTGATGGGTCATTTTGGAGCTAAACTAGGTAAAATGGATCGTTTGTGAGCTAACCTAGGTGAAATGGATCGTTTATGAGCTAATCTAGGTAAAATGGGTCATTTTAGAGCTAACTTGGGTAAAATGCATCATTTTGGAGCTAACCTAGGTAAGATGGGTCATTTTGGAGCTAACCTAGGTAAAATGGGTCATTTTAGAGCTAACATAGGTAAAATGGATCATTTTGGAGCTAGTCTAGGTAAAATGGGTCATTTTAGAGCTAACTTGGGTAAAATGGATCATTTATGAGCTAACTAAGAAAAATGGGTCATTTTAGAGCTAACTTAGGTAAAATGGATTGTTTATGAGCTAACTAAGCTAATTATGCCATTTTTGACATAAGTAAGCTAAGTACGTGTCATTATTGAGCAAACCTAGTTAACTAAGCATATTAGAGCTAACTTAGGTCATTTTGGAGGAAACAAAGCTAAGCATAGATCGGTTTAGAGCTAACTTAGGTAAAATGGATGGTTTTGGAGGTCAGTAAGCTTATTAAGTCATTTTGGAGGAATAGAAGCTAACTCTAGGTCATTGTGGTAAGCATATTGGAGGAAATAAGGCTAAGTCTAGGTCTTTATGCATTTGTTAAGCAAAACACTAGAGAAACTTACCATGATCATGGAGGTGTAGGAGCGGGCTGGCTCGTGCCGGTAGCTGGAGAAGGATCGTGCGATGCTTGTCTGGAGTTACGCTGCACCAAAGATCATTTCCAATGTCTCGTTAGCATGATGACACTCAAATGTTAAGACTAGCAAGTAATGTCCATTCAAATTAAACTCACCGTGGTCCCAGGAGCAATCACTGGCATCAGCGGAGCAGTCTGACCGGTCTTCTCGCACACAGAATGCACATTTGGTTTTGATGACTCAGTCATAATAGTTAGTAATGAGACAAACACTACATGAATGTTTTGGCTAATCTGCAGAAGAAACTTACCACAAGGAGCTCGTACATGGCCCTTGCCTGCATTTCATTCAGTGCCCTCTCCTCCTCCAACATCTTTGTCGTCCTCTCCTTCAACTCCCACTGCCTCTCCGCTGCCTCCACCAGAAGTTTCTCCGTTCTATCTCTCTCACTCTATATAGCAGCCTGCAACACCACTCCTCGTTACCATTTGTAATCATTGATGGAAGCACACACAATGTAATGGAGAAAGATAGCTGAGTACGTATAACTAACCTTGATGGCGAGTTGGACTGGCCGTTCACGAGGCCTTATCTCAGGAGCGGAGCTCGACTGGCGCGCCTTGATCTCCGGGAGAGTGCTAGGACAACGGATAAGTCCATCTCCAATGGCTATGGAGCCATGGGACCTCCCGCCACCAGATATCATCACCAGCTCTAGATCAATGGGACCGTAGCTCGGGTTAAAGTCCTCCCCTTTCCTCGCCTTCCCCTCATCTCTATATTTCACGAGCTTGTCGTGGGAGGAGATGTTGGTGAAGTTGTTTGCATCATCGAGGTCAGACGGAGAGAATGCCTTGACTTTCTTGAAAGAGGCAGTGTGGGCCATGGCATACAGGTCGTACACCTCTGGCACCTTATCCGCCTTATTGTAGCGTGCCTGAAAGCGAGAAACAAAGTAAATTAGTAATTAAAGGGCTCAAGCTAGCATGATGAATGAATTGCATGAATCATGAAGCAAACCACATACCCAGTTCCACCCGAACTGATATAAGTTGGAGCTGCCTTGATGGTGTAGCACACCTTCCATTTGGCCACGTTTGTCCTTGGCCGCGTTGTGGACGGCTAGCCATTCTTTTGAGCACCACTCATTGACCAACACCTCCCAACAATCCATCCGATCCGCACACCATCTCGGAGGCGCCTAAGTTAGCAAATAGAAACTTGAGCGCTACGGCTATGAATTACTAAATGAAGGAAGTAAGTACAAGGCCTTAAGAATTACCTTCATGTACTGCTCCTTACTCAGGAACTTGTCGCGGCACGCCGGCTTGGGCTTCTTGATACCACGCAAGGCGTAGTAGTCTTGAACAGCCTGCACCCGAGCCTCGTGCCGTAAGTTCTGTAGTAGGCGCTTGCAGATGTTCTCGATAACATTTGCCACCTCCTCCTCGTATCCCTCCTCACACCTGTAGAATGTCTGCAATCAAATGAGACAATATTGATTAGTATAATTAATAACTAGCTAGTTTAAGATTTTTAAATGTGTAAAGGAGAAATTACCCAGAACTTTCTGATCACCACGTCTGCCCTCGTGTCGCACAAGACACCGTCAATAATCTCACCCGGCGGGGCCGGGGTAGCGAAGTAGTGTTTCCAACTCAATCCAAGCTCTGGAAGCCGACCCTCACCAGGCAACGTGACAAACTCCGGGAAGTTTTGCCGGCAAAGCACTCCAAGGACGGAGTTGGGCCGGCGGACAATATGATGGTGGTCCCAACCCCTACAGCATGACAAGGCCAACGCATTAGATATTTGAAGAAACGTGAATGCAGAAGGTACAAAAAGATTAAATGCACTTACCTCTCCCCATCAGGAAAAATCAACCACCTCTGCTCGCGGGTCGCCGGCACGGACGGGAGCCGTGTAAAACCACGCTGGTAGACGGTGCCCCCTCCTCCTCAATATCAGTCGGCTCACCGCCATCATCAGCATGGCCACTCGGCCCCTCAGGCTCATCCGGCCAGGTACCCCATCCAGACGTGTGCTCCTCCGGGGTCTCGTGGGCCGAAGGCCCAACGACCCAAGGCTCGTGGGCTGAAGCCTCGTTGACCCGAGGCTCATGGGCCGAAGGCTCGTGGACTGGAGTCCGTGTAGCCTCCTCCTCTGGCGAGTCCACCCTAGCAGTCACGTGCTCGGGTGAAACAGCTAGGGGTGGCAGCGAGGAAGGCGCCCTAGCAGTCACCCTACCTCCTCTCCCGCGACCATGTGCTCCAACTCCTCTCTTCTTCCCTCCCTTACCTCATCCCCTACTGGGCACCGCTGTCGACGAAGAAGGGCCCGGCGGTGTCGCCATACTGTCCAGCGACACTCGGCGGAGAGGTGCGTGTGGAATGGAAGACCTCCCACCACGCGCCGATGAAGAAGGCGCCTCGGAGCGCTCCCGACCAGCGCCCACCATCTTTCAACACCTGCCATGACAAAGAGTAAATGAAATTAGTACAACATAAAAAAATACCGACATGAATAATAATATGTATATCACTTAAGTGTATCATCATCAAGTACAACATAAAAAAATTGAATACCTGACACTACTAATAATCTCGATCACTATCATCAATAAATGCATAATCATCATCATCACTATAATCAATGACGGGCTCATAGGGTTCAGTGGCATCAACATGTGGAAGGCCACCTTGACGTAATCGGTCAAGCATTGACATGTCATCCGCAGCAGTAACCTCTTCTTGTTCCGGCTCTTCTTGTTCCTCCTCTGGGTTGATGTCAGATTCACTATCGCTGTCTACTTCAATGTTTTGGGGTGAAGTATAGCGGTTCTTGAAATGCTTTTTGGAAAGACGTGTCTCTTGGAAGTATTCTCCTTCATACGTGTCTGGGTTAATGTGAGGTTCATAATCCTCTTTCTTTGGGGGAGATAGTCTAGCACGTGGCGGCACTTCATAAACGACATCCCAACCTTTCAGATTTGGATTAGTTTGGCAGGCCCACAGTAGATAGAATACTTGGGTCGCATGTTGAGCCGTAATATAGACATCGGGAACATCTAAATGGTTGCTTTTTTGATTTCAACTAGCCCTATATGTTCATGAGTCCTTCTAGTCTCCTTCGGCTGAAACCAATAACATTTGAAGAGTACGACATTCGGTGGGTTGTCACCATAGAATAGAAGTTCATAAATTGCTTCAACTCTCCCATAATACTCGGTACCTCCTTCGCCGATAGTAGATACACAACAATTTGTAGACTTTCGGTCGGCCATAGATAGCTCTTTGCCATAGGTACGAAAGCGATACCCGTTGATGTCGTATTTGTCAAATGAACGGACCTTATAGTCAAAACCATTAGCGACTTGTCTCAATTCAGCGTCCATAGACTCTGAATTAGCCTACAAGTTTAATACGAAAGGATTGTTGCATTAGGTAGAAATTAGCGAATGAAATGAAATGGTCTAATAGAAATTACCGTTTGTTTGAACCAAGAGACGAAACCGGGATAGCCGCCTCCTTGCGAGAAGCTCATACTCTTCGACGGAATCCTTTTGGATCACGCCTCCATACGAGAATATGTATCGACTGTATGAAATATCCAGGAATAAGAGCAGTTCAAAGGAAATAGAAGTTGCGAAACAATGTACCGAGAACTTACTCAATGTACGGCCGCACTTCTGTCAGGTTTTTGAAGATATACAACGTAATGGTCTGCCATTCTTCGTTATCCAAAGATACTGGTTTCGAACCACTGTCTGGTGCGAGATTCCCTTTGAATAGGCTGAGGTTGGATCCACCCTTTTGAGGTTTGTCAGCATTGTACCGAGGCTTCAGATTATGCAAATGACGATTTTTGGCTTCGTAGTGTGCTGTCACGAAGTTTGCCGCCTCCTCAGTGATGAATGCCTCAGCCATCGATGCTTCAATTCTACGTCTATTTTTACATATTTCTCGAAGCGTCTTCTGCATCCTCTCAGTTGGGTAGCACCAACGATTTTGCACGGGCCCCCGCAATCTTGCCTCGGTCGGGAGATGCAAAATCAAATGCTGCATTGGATTAAAGAAGCCCGGTGGAAAGATCTTCTCTAACTTGCAGATCAACTCCGGCGCCAACTCTTCCATTTCTTCTAGCACGCCAGGCGATGGTTCTTTCGCACAAAGAACACGGAAGAAATAGCTGAGTTCTGCCAGTACTAGCCATTCATCCTGAGGGATGAAGCCACGCAACTTCACCGGCATTACCCGCTCAATCCATATGTGCCAATCATGACTCTTGAGACCAAATATCTTCAATTTATCAAGACTCGCTCCCCTCTTTAGATTCGCTGCATACCCATCGGGGAACATCAACTGCATTTTCACCCACAGGATAATTTCCCTCATAGCTGGCCTTCCAAGATTGAACCATGCCTTTGGCTTCGTCCAGTTCTGCTTTCCTTTCGGTTCTTTCATGTTTTGTAACGGCCTATCACATAGCGCCTCCAGATCGACTCTAGCCTTAGTATTATCCTTTGACTTCCCATCTATGCCGAACAATGTACCAAAAAGTGCCTCGGCGATATTCTTCTCAGTGTGCATCACGTCGATGTTGTGTGGGCAAAGGAGGTCTTTGAAGTAAAGCAGATCCCATAAGCATGTCTTGTGAGTCCAGGCGTGCTTAGAATTATACCCCTTGAAGTACCCTGGACGCTCTAGATCTGGCTCGAGAGCGTTTAACTGATCCAGGGTCTGTTGGCCTGTCAACGCAGGTGGTGCAGAGTTTTTGACAACTCTACCTCTGATGAAGTTCTTCTTGTCTTTCCTGAACTTATGGCGAGGATCCAGGAACTGTCTATGCATGTCGAAGCAAGAAAACTTGCGACCGGCCTGAAGCCAACGAAACTCAAGAGCTCCCTTGCATGTGGGGCATGGGAACCTTCCATGCACACACCAGCCAACGAATAGCGCATACGCCGGCAAGTCATGCGTCGAGTACATGTACCAGACACGCATTATGAAGTTCCGTTTGCTATAGGCGTTGTATGTCTTGAACCCATTATCCCAGGCTTCTTGCAATTCGTCCTTAAGCGGCTGGATGTACACATTCATATTTTTCCCCGGATAGTTGGGCCCTGGAATTATCAACGTCAGGAAAATGTTCTTTCTTTGCATAATCTGTCCGGGGGGAGATTGAGTGGAAAGACAAATACGGGCCAACAACTGTATTGGGCTGCCGTCAGACCAAAGACACTGAACCCATCTGTGGTGATGCCGACTCGAGGATGCCTTGGATCTGCCGCTACGTCAGCATGTAATTCATCAAACTTTTTCCACGCAACACCATCCGATGTGTGTACGATCATCAGATTCCCATCTGCATCTAGTTCAGTTCTTTTGCCCGTTTTGTGCCATGTCATCTGTCTGGCCATCTCTTCGACCATGAAAAGACGTTGAGGTCTTGGTACGATTGGCATATACCGAAGAACACTAACGGGGATTTTGGTCTGTGTCTTCTCACCCATACCGTTGTCTACCACAACATACCTGGAAGACTTGCAAATGGGACAATAGTTCAAGTCCGCATAGTCAAGCCTAAATAAGACACATCCTTTCTCACAGGCATGTATCTTCTCATAGGGCATCTTCAGTGCACGGAGGATTTTGTCCGACTGGTACAGGTTTGCAGGCATTACATGGCCTTTGGGTAGAAAGCGTCCAAATACTGTCATCATTGCGTCGTAGCATTCTCTGCCCAAGTTGAACTGAGCCTTCAGAGCCATTACTTGTGAGATGGCATCCAACTGACAAAGCTCAGTGTGCTCGTGGAGCGGACGTTTTGAAGACTCCAACATTTCATTGAAGGCCTTTGCAGATTCCTCCATCTCCTCGTCCGAATCCCGAGCATCATTGAAGTCTTGCACCATGTTTTCCATCCCAGTACCATGCTCGTCGGTGCGACGACGATCCACCTCAGCTCGGTCACGTTGGGCAGACTCACCATGATATGTCCACACCGTATAATCGGGTGTAAAACCACTCTTCTGCAGGTGTTTGCCCATTTCAGCCTTTGTCCTCTTTTCCCAATTGTCGCACCGTAAAAAGGGGCACCAGGTTTTCCTCTGGCCATTTCCAAATGCCGCTTGCACAAACCCCTTGGTTTTTGTGAACCATTCAGTGCTCCATTTGTTCTGACCAGTGTGACTGGTGTACATCCACGCACGATCACTCATCTTGACTTTCAGAGCTACTGGACACACAACATATATATATATATATAAAATTCACCATGTATATATTCATCAGTTGATCTACTTTGTCAATTTTATTACGTCCATGCAACCTACAATCTAATAGGTAATGATAGGTCCTTATCCCACCCGAGTATGTGTAGATTGGGTTCATTTTCCCATGCTATCCTCCGGATCCGACGCAAAATTTTGGCAGCACCTCCCCGCTGTTCTCCTGATACACGTCTCTGCAATAAACAGAGAGGATGTGTACCCGGAGAACAACAGGGGAGGCACTGACGAAATTTATGCGTCGGATCCGGAGCAAAGCATATGGGAAAACGAACCCAATCTACACATACTCAGGCTGTTCATGGATAGCGTTGGACAATTCGAAAGAATCACGGTTATAAATATGCAAATGCATGCATATTTATAACTGTAACACTTTCGAACGGGAGACACATATTGGTTACGCATACTGATGATTCAAGACAGATATATAGCTAGTTATCAAGTTTCATCGGCACGAACACCGGAACATAGCAAATAATTAAGGGGGGAGGAGGACATGTCATTTGTGCTCACCCACGAACGAAGGGGCAGAGCTCGTCAAACGCACGGGGAGGTCGCCGAACACCAAACCTCGCAGCGATGAAACAACTGCACATTTAAATCTACCCGATCAACACAATTATATATGATGTTTTTCATAACAAAATAAAAAATATATATGACCTAACTCATAATTCACAAATATATGACCCCGTCGGCCTCTGGTGTCGTGGGTGTCGTGTCGGGGTCGGGGTGCCGTGTCGGGGTCGGGGTGTCGGGGTGGTCGGGGTC